>NW_022681459.1:33954312-33998861 GCF_009764315.1 Trachypithecus francoisi
GTCCAGCTAATTTTTGCGTTTTTAGTAGAGATGGAGTTTCACCATGTTGGCCAAGATGATCTCGATCTCCCGACATCGTGATCCACCCGCCTTGGTCTTCCAAAGTACTGGGATTATAGGCATGAGTCACTGTGCCAGGCCTGTTTCTTTTTTAAAATACATTTTTATTTTATTTTATCACCCAGGCTGGAGTGCAGTGGTGCAATCTTGACTTGCTGTAACTTCCGCTTCCTGGGTTCAAGCTATTCTCATGCCTCAGCCTCCCAAGCAGCTAGGACCACAGGTGCCTGCCACCATGCTCAGCAAATTTTTGTATTTTTTGTAGAGACGGGGTTTCACCGTGTTGGCAAAGCTGGTCTCGAATTCCTGACTTCAGGTGATCCACCCGGCTCAGCCTCTCAAAGTGTTGGGATTACAGGCATGAGTCACAGCGCCCAGCCGGAATTTGGATTATTTCTATAACCTTGAGATGAGAAATCCTAGGGGTGGGGTTTGCTTAATGGGCACACAACATATGAAGAGCTGTTATATAAAATGAAGAATGGTCTTGTACTATGTGGCTGCAAAGGATGGCTTTAGGACATGGCTGGAAGTTCCAGGGAACACACTTAGGGTTAGATGAGGAAAACCTTTCTAACAGAGCAGTTTATCAGTGGAAAGATATATTTCTGAAGTAGGAGTTTCTGTGTGATTGAAGACATTCAAACCAAAGCTGGACAGGCCACTTCTAACATGTGATGAAGACTTACTCGCTGATTTGTGTTTTGGACTAAATGGCCACTGAGGTCACAGCCCTGAAATTCTTTGATTTTATAAACCTTTATAGGTTGCATTTAAAAATTTTTATCATGCATTGCTATTTTGCTTTGTGTATGTAAATCAATATTTGCTTAATTAAATTGTGAACCTCCCCAGAGTCTAAAAAAAAAAAAGACTGGGTGGTGTATTGAAGATATCATGGATTTGAAATCTGTTCTAATACCAAAAAGTTGCATTCTTTGTGGGCAGGGTGCTCCCCTTCTGTGCAACTCAACTTTCACATCTCTAAGATGTATGTAGTCAAACTTAATTTATTCTATTGCATTGCTATGGGACAAGATATAACGTGTGGTAAAGCACTTTGAACAGAGTGACACACAAAATGCATGCACATTTAATGGAAGTTCTATTTGCTTTACTTCATTCTCATATACTGCTACCCCACTGGCGCCTGATGCTGTGAAATTCACAGATAAATTCTGTCCCCAAAGATATTGGAAGATGAAGGCCAAATACTGGTTGCAATACTGTGGCCCAAGCCAGAGAATCCAGGATGGCTGATTCTTTCCCCAAAGGTAGGGAGATTTTGCTCTGTATTCTGTTCTTTCATAACTCTCTCTTCTCCTTCTTTGCACTATTCCTTCCTGGGATCTTCAGTGTTCTTCACTTTAGGTATTGAAGCTGCTTGTGTCTGGACCAGTGGTTTCTGAGCACCCTCTAGAGACAACAGAGGGATGTGTTCCATTTGAGAGAATACATTTTTCTCATCATGTAGTTGCTAGATCAAATGGAATGCATAGGAGCAAGTGAGGAGGACCCAGCTTTCTTCAGCCCAGCCCTCCCTAGCACTCCAGTGGGACTGCCTTCTCCTATATATCCAATCCCCAGGTGTCCCTGAGACAATGAGCAACTAGGATTAAGAAAAAGGTTCCCTTCTCTTCCTAAGCACAAGTGGTCAGGTAAGAGTGTGTCTCAATGGGAACATAATTGAATCTCTAGTGAACTCTGAACAAGCCAGTGACTCAAGTCCAGAGTTAAAACTCCCTAAATATGATGCATAAATTACCTCTTCTGACCATTCAGGAGGCATGTCTTGCTCAGTCCTCAGGAAAAAGAAAAACTTACTCAAGTACCGTAAACCACAGAAAGCAATATGAACTCTTATTTTTCTTTAAATATTTCATCTCTAGTTCTTTCTCATATTCAGTTCTTTTAAAGATCCACATCATTCCTGTCCCGAAACAAACTTAAAGAACAACGTTCCTGTTTCTAGGATAGTGGGGAAGACAGTGAGGGGTAAGAGAACAAGGACTGGGATAGGTAATAATAAGGAAGGTGTAATTAAAAAAAACCCTTCAGGATTGTCATGCCTTGAATAAGTAGCAAGTGATGGACTTACTGAGAAATCAGACCACATATCCCTTTCTGAAAGAAAACGATGAAATAAATGTCCTAGAGTCATAGAGTGAGATATTGGGAGATAGAATTTCTGACATCTATCTTGGAATTCATTGAGTTTCTTGGCACTGTAAGTTAATGTTGTTCATCAAATCTGGAACATTTTGTCCATTCTCTCTTCATGTGCTTTGTACCCCTTTTCCTTCTCTTCTCTTTCTAGGATTCCCCTCGTGCATATATTAGTGTGCTTGATGATGTTCCACAGATGTTTGAGGTTCTGTTCAGAGGAAAACCATTTTTAAATTACTTTTCTTTATTCTGTCCTTGTAAAAATAATTGCTAGCTTTGATGAGGCTGCGGAGAAATAGGAACGCTTTTACACTGTTGGTGGGAATGTAAATTTGTTCAGCCATCATTGTGGCTCATTATGGAAAACAGTATGGAGATTTGTCAAAGAAATCCCTTTGACCCAGCAATCCCATTGCTGGGTATATAACCAAAGGAATATAAATCATTTTTTAATAAAGACACATGCATGAGTATGTTCACTGCGCACTATTCACAATAACAAAGACATAGAATCAACCCAAATGCTCATCAGTGATAGCCTGGATAAAGAAAATGTGGCAGGCCGGGCACGGTGGCTCACGCCTGTAATCCCAGTACTTTGGGAGGCCGAGACGGGTGGATTACCTGAGGTCAGGAGCTCGAGACCAGCCTGGCTAACATGGTGAAATCACGTCTCTACTAAAAAATTAGCTGGGCATGGTGGCAGGCACCTTTAATCCTAGCTACTCGGGAGGCTGAGGCAGGAGAATCTCTTGAACCCGGGAGGCGGAGGTTGCAGTGAGCTGAGATTATGCCATTCCAGCCTGGGGGACAAGAGCGAGACTTCATCTCAAAAAAAAAAAAAAAAAAAAGAAAGAAAATGTGATACCTATACACCATGGAATACTATGCAGCCATAAAAAGGAATGAGATCATGTACTTTGCAGGTGCATGGATAGAGATGGAAGCCATTATCCTCAGCAAACTAGTGCAGGAACAGAAAAGCAAACACCACATGTTCGCACTTATAAGTGGGAACTGAACAATGAGAACACATGGATACAAGGAGGGGAACAACAATGAGGAGAGTTGGAGGAGGGAGAACAACAAGAAAAATAGCTAATGTGTGCTGGGCTTAATAACTAGCTGATGGGTTGATAGGTGCAGCAAATCACCATGGCACACGTTTACCTATGTAGCAAACCTGCATATCCTGCACATGTACCCCGGAAATTAAAATAAAAATTTTGAAAATTGCTAGCTTTTAATTGATATTTTCTATTTGGTGAGTCATAACCTCAAAAGACTATATATTCTATTATTGCATTTATGTAAACCTAAGTAAATGATCAAATTTAGTGATGGAAAACAGATCAAGGATTGACAGGAATTAGGGATGGAGAGGTGAGACTACAAAGGGGTAGCATGAGGGAGTTTCTCTGAGATGAAGAATCAGGCTTTTATCTTAATTTTGGTTGTGGTTACATGCATGTATACTCTGATGCATTTTCATAGAATACTTAACAACAACAACAACAACAAGAAAACAAAAGAAATATACAAAAGCATATGAAAACTGGTGAAATCGCAATAAGGTTTTATACTTGATTATTATACCAAGGTCAATCTCGTGGTTTTGATCATTGTATTAGAGTAATGTAAAAAGTCATCTGTATTAGTCCGTTCTCACACTGCTAGGAAGAAATGCCCAAGACTGGGTAATTTATAAAGGAAACAGGTTTAATTGACTCAGAGTTCTTCATGGCTGGGGAGGCCTCAGGAAACTTACAATCATGGTGGAAGGCAAAGGAGAAGCAGGCACCTTCTTGACAGGGCAGCAGGATGGATTGAGTGCAAGCAGAGGAAGTGCCAGATACTTAAAATCATCAGATCTCATGAGACTCACTATCACTAGAACAGCATGGGGCAAACCGCCCCTGTGATCCAATTACGTCCACCTGGTCCAACCCTTGACATGTGGAGATTATGGGAATTACAATTCAAGATAAGATTTTGGGTGGGGACACACACAGCCAAACCGTATCATCATTGTGGGAAGGTGAGTGAAAAGCACACATTAGTGTCCTGACCCGCAGGACAGTCGAATGGGCCCTGGAAGGGGGAGTGGGAATGGAGGAGACAAGAAAACACGAGAAATGGAGACAAGACAAATAGCCTGATCAAGTCTCGTTTATTGAATGCAGGGTCAGGCCTTATATAGGCTGGCAGAGGAAGAGGTTGGGCCAGGGCAGTGACGGGGTGGGGGGGGGGGGGTCTTCTCAAATTACAATTGCGCATGCGCTATGGGTTTGTAATTTTCCGGGCGCAGGGTCGCGCCTGCGCTGTAGGCTGCATATCTTCCTGGGCGGGAAAAATGTTTGCACGCGCGGGAAAGATTTGGGCACGCGCGGGAAAGGTATGGGCGTGCACGGGAAAGGTTTAGGCACGCGCGGGAAAGGTTTAGGCACGCGCGGGAACAGTTTATAATGAAGAACCCGGAAATGTGCCATTTTGTCTCCGCTTTGCGGAGATCAAGCAACAGAGGTCAGCTAACTCCGGGCCTCATGGCTCCGGACAGGTAAGAAGGCACCAAGGACTATAAAGTTCACTGCTGATGTCCCCACATTTAAAACAAAAGGTCCATTTCTTAAAAATTATATACTTAATTTCATCTTTCACTTTCCTTTCCCTCAAAATTAAAAGTCTTTTAGCACATGTACCACCCCTAGAATTTCCGGTAAACCAGCGCCAGCCTGAAGATCATGTTCTCATCAAAGGGTAGAAAGAAGGAAAACTCGAGCTGTATAAACATGTGGCTGCTGGGCCACTGCACCATTGCATGGTGGCTGTTGTGATGAGGTTCTGAATTTTTAATTGTATATATTAAATTTATTTAACCATGAAGAGGCACATATATGACTGAGAACCACACTAGACAGGATAGCTCCAGAGATCCAGAAATGAGGAAGACATGACTCCCTTATCCTGGAGTTTTTTTTTTTTTTTTTGCAGAATCATTTGCTGCTCTGATTCTAGCCTACATTTAAGGTTACTTCCTGGACATCTGCACAAGGGTCATTTTAAAAATGATTCAGAATGGGGAGTTATTGTTTCTTGGGTACAGAGTTTCAGTTTTGCAAGATAGAAGAGTTCTGGAGATGGTGGTGATGGTTGCACAACAGTGTGAAAACATTCACTACTACTGAATTGTATGTTTAAAATGTACATTTTATGTGAAGCCTATTTTATCACAATTAAAAACAAAAGCCAACAGGTGTTCCCATGCCTGGTTGTGGCAACTCTCGCAGAATCTCCGTCCCTAGTGTCTGCTTGGAAGCAGTCACTACACGGCAGTTCTGGGACATTACCGGGTGCTGACATTCGTTCACAGGGCACGAAAGGACACGCCAGCTGCTGCCCACAGTGAGTGCTTTTCCCGGGGAGTAGGCACAGTATCTGCATCAGGGACGCCTGATTCACTTCTCATCCTCGTGGGAATCAGGAGAAAGATTTCACAGCCCTGAAGTACGACATGTAGGCTCCTGGAGTTGAGGAAAAGAAGAGCTAAAGTCAAGAATGGAAGGTCCTGAGATCCCTGGTAACATCTTTCCACCTCTTGTTTTACGACTGAGGAAGACAGCCTGGGGCTCAAAGGCCCCAGCTGTCTCTCCCGGGCACCTCTCCCTTCACACTCCAAAAACAGTATCATTTTCATGACAGAAAGCTCTTTTTAAAAATGCTCCATAAGATCCTCACAGACCTGGTCCCTGTCTCCAGAAGGTCCTGGTTTATGATATACCATTGTGACCACACTAGTTGAAACATATGGGTAACAGGTGAGTGTACTAAATCAATATTTGAATAGGCAATGACGTACTTATAATACATCTGGTAGTGGTCAAGGACACACACTCTTTGGGAGAAGAGGCAACCTGAGAAGTAACCAGACCAGAGACTGGAAGGACCAAGTGTGTGTGGAAGAACCCAAGAGCTCCATACACAGCCTAGAGGAGCAAGGCGGGACCAATCGTCTATGAAGGCCTCACTCACAAACCAGAGGGCATGACTGTCCCCAGTCCTTCCCTACTCTGAAACCTATCCACAAGCTGACCCAGGGCACCCTGCTTGATGAGGCAAGAAGGAGGGGGGATGGAGAGGATATCTCATTCCTATTCGTCTTCAAGGTAACACACACAAAAATAGCAAACTCTTGCGTAGTACTTATTATGAACCACTCTTCCAGTAACTCGTAGATAGGAACTCACTTAAACCTCACAAGCCCAGGTACTGTTTTATCCACTGACAGAGGAAGTAAGGTAGAAAAAGGTTAAGGAGCTTGCCCAAGGTTTCAGAGCTAGTTAAGTATGGGGGCCAGACAGTTATCCTGGCTCTTAGACTTTATGCAGTCCTGCTTACAATGGCTATTTTTGTAACACTAGAAGAAGAGAGGCTTAAAGACATTCGGCCCTATGTAGCATGTTAACTCTGCTCCCCTATTTTTAGCGGGAGAGGCAGCATGGCTTTGTATAGACATCCTCTGACTCAACTTGGGCAGGATGTCAGCTAACTGTGTGGCCTTGGACACATTAATTAACTACGAGCTATTCACTGCATCTGTAATATATGCTAATGTATCTATAAGGGTTAAATCAAGTTCCTAGCACACACATAATAGATAGAACCTATTATTCACCCAGGTGAAAGCGCTAAAAACAAGCAGCTCACACACAGCCACCATCTAACAAATTAATCAAAATCCTGTAATAAAGTAATAGTGGCTATAAGCTTAAACTGGCACGCAGCAGTCAGTTCATAGCCAGAGCCCTACAAATCATGAACAGTTCCTTCACCACACTGTTTGGGTAGGGATTCTATAATTTTTCCTAAGTGTTCCCCTGGGATAAGAACCAAGACACAAGAAAGAGAGAAGGGACAAACTTACAAGTTAGCAGAATGTTTTACTTAAAAACACAGTGCAAAAGTTGAAGACAAAAAAATTTGACATTTTATAATAGTCTTTGTTTGATTCTAGAAAGCCAAACAGTCCCTAATTACTAAATCACATAGAGAACGCACATAGCCGCCAACGACCAAAGCAAGCATATAAATTGCATGTCACATCTCCACTTCAGAGAGAAACCATCTGATGTGGCCAGCCTTCTGAGTGGGTGCTAGCACTGTGTTCTTTCCTTGCCCTTAGAGGAGAGTCTGGGGACCAGCCTGGCTGGCCTAGCTATCTAGCTATCTCTCAGGGACCAGATAGCAAACTTTGTACCCAGTGTGTTTCGAACTCACACTCAAGAATGTAAAAATAATCAGCAATGCCATCTAAACATGCACGAGGAACAGTTTTCAGGACTCCTTCAAACCAGGAACTAAGGTAAAATAACAAGTTAGACAAGCCATATGCAGACATCCCGCCTCCAGTCAGGACGCGGGGATTCTCCTTCCTGGAGACAGACTATATTTTTACAACAGGCTTTTCTATTTTCCTTACAGATTGCTTCAACTATAACAGCACAAACCAAACATCTGAAATAATGAGTCACCTACTGGCTTGAATCCGCAGCACCAGGTCAAATGCAGTTTAAGCCACGTCCGTGCTTAAAGGCAACCCTCATGTGGTGAGTGGACAGATTTCTGTCACCAGAAATCTACAAGCCCTTTCCACCTAGCTGAACAATGTCTCAGTGTGGAAGGCAAGACAAGTGTTTCTAGCGTTGAGGACCATACTAGGAGAATCTTCTTTCTTCCTTTTTATTTTCACAGGGTCTCACTCTGTCACCCAAGTGACAGTAAGTGCAGCAGCGTAACCACTGCTTACTGCAGCTTTGAACTCCTGGGGTCAAGCAATTCTCCTGCTTCAGCCTCCCGAACAGCTGGGACTACAGGCTTAAGCTTAAGCCATCACACCTAGTTAATTTTTTTTTAACTTTTTTGTAAAGACAAGGTCTCACTATGTTGACCCAGCTGGTCTTGAACTCCTGGCCTCAAACAATCCTCCTGCCTTCGCCTCCCAAAGTGCTGATATTACAGGAGTGAGCCACTGCAGCACCCAGCTGTTCCTTCTTTCTTAAATTGCCTCTCTTTGGAGGGGATTCCTGATGAGGAAAACACAAAAAAGAAACTCAAAAACTTACAGCATTTTTTCCTATAAGCATTCTGGTAAAGGGGAGTCCAAGAGAAAGGAGGTTTAAATGAACAATAATGGTATTAAGTAACATCACAACTATTACTTGTGGATTTAAGTTTGTTCTTGATTCTACAAAATATGAAAGTCAAAACATTCTTTCATCAGTTAAAAAATAAAAAAGCAGCCCTCTCTGCAGCTGTTCTAGACTGAACTGAAGATGACAAAGCTTATAATAAATTATAAGCAACCCTCATGACATCTAAATTATACATTGATTTTCCTGCTTCACAATATCATTATAATGTCTACAATTAAAGCCAGACAAATACTGGAAACTGAATTGAAAAGCTATATAGTTACAAGATTACTTCTCAAGAAAGATGCAAGGAGAAAGGGTCCTCATCCCAAAAGACTGGACTTGCAGGAAACACAAGCTCACATCATCCTACAGAAGGTAAGCAGCTGCCTAGAGGATGACCTCTCTGATAAAATACTAAAGCATGCAGGCATGAACAAATCAATGAACATTTGAATGAAACAGCCCTGGGATCACCAAGTTCCAAGAATATTTTTCACGAGTCTCACAGTGTCCAGCTTTCCTTTAACATAAGTCTGTCTTACCTTTTCTAAGACATACTTGATGTGATAAAGAGAAACCTAGTAAAAATGATTGACCTTCCTTGGCAATCTTTGTGACTCTTACCTATTCATTCCAACTCTGCTCAGGGATAAAAGTGTCGTGTGCCTGTCTGAAATTGTCTCCTACAGCCATGTCTGAATTATCCAAAAGTCAGGACACCTCCCCACCACGGTCCCAGAACCCAGCTAGGAACCCAGAAAAGGCATCTACCAAGGAAATGCTGCCCAAAGCCCAGGGAGCCACATTCTGATGCTGGTAGGTTGTCAATTATAAGCAAATTATAAGCAATTATAAGCAAATTATAAGCAAAAATGTGAGAAGCAAATGCCACTTCTCACTTCAAGGAACGGGTCCACTCGGGGTTAATGGGCAAATTCAGGCATGAAGCAGGAGAAAGATGGCCCAGAATGAGGACAGAGGCCATTCCTCTTAATGTCTCCTCTCTCCAAAGAAAAGGAGGAAGTAAAAACTGAAAAATAACAGACTGATCGGGGCTATTGGCCAGGCCTGTGGGCCAAGATTAACCCCCGCCCTAATCACTTGTGCTATCTGTAGATCACGTATCCACCTGGTCACTACCCCATGCTTGCTCAGCCTACCACGACCCTGTCACGTGGACGCCTTACAATTGTAAGCCCTTAAAAGGGCCAGGAACTCTTTCTTCAGGGAGCTCGCTTCTGTTCTTGAGACGCAAGTCCATCGACGCTCCTGGCCAAATGAAGCCTTTGGAGAGCTCAGTTCTGTTCTTGAGATGCAAGTCTGCTGACCTCCTGGCTGAATAAAGCCTCTTCCTTCTTTAACCTAGTGTCTGAGGACTTTTGTCTGTGGCTCATCCTGTTACATTTCTTGGTTCCCTGACCGGGAAGCGAGGCAGCCCCTTAGGTGGCTTAGGCCTGCCCTGTGGAGCATCCCTGCAGGGGACTCCGGCCAGCTTGAGCTACGCGGATCCTGAGCATGCTCCTGGGCAGGCATTTGCCCTGGTGGAATGCCTCATCAGAGCAGTGCACTGCAGGCAGCTGTGGAGAATCAACACACTGAACACCAGGAAGGAACTGGCTCTTGGAGTCCAGATATCTGGAGTAGAGTAGGACCAGTCTTGGGAACTTGCCCACTCCATTTGAGTGGAAGCGTGGCCTGATCACCCATAGCATGCCTTTATCAGCATTTTTGGGTTTTTGTTTTTGTTTATTATTGAGATGGAGTCTCGCTCTGTCGCCCAGGCTGGAGTGCAGTGACCAGATGTCAGCTCACTGCAAGCTCCACCTCCTGGATTCACACCATTCTCCTGCCTCAGCCTCCCGAGCAGCTGGGACTACAGGCGCCCGCCACTTCGCCCGGCTAGTTTTTTCTGTTTTTTTAGTAGAGTCGGGGTTTCTCCGGGTTAGCCAGGATGGTCTCGATCTCCTGACCTCGTGATCCACCCGTCTCGGCCTCCCAAAGTGCTGGGATTACAGGCTTGAGCCACCGTGCCCGGCTGTTAACTGATTTTTAAAAAGAAATGGGTATAAGTCTTTTTTTTTTTTTGAGACGGAGTCTCGCTCTGTCGCCCAGGCTGGAGTGCAGTGGCGGCATCTCAGCTCACTGCAAGCTCCACCTCCCGGGTTTACGCCATTCTCCTGCCTCAGCCTCCCGAGTAGCTGGGACTACAGGCGCCCGCTACCACGCCCGGCTAGTTTTTTTGGTACTTTTTTAGTAGAGACGGGGTTTCACTGTGTTAGCCAGGATGGTCTCGATCTCCTGACCTCGTGATCCGCCCGTCTCGGCCTCCCAAAGTGCTGGGATTACAGGCTTGAGCCACCACGCCCGGCCTGATTTGGGTTTTGATTTTGACTTGGTTTGAATTGCTTGACAGGACCAGTCTTGGGAACTTGCCCACTCCATTTCGGTTGACGTGTGGCCTGATCACCCATGGCGTGCCTTTATCGGCACTTTGGTTTTGGTTTTGAGTCTGATTTGGTGTGAGTTCCTGGAACCCAGTGTCCCGCAGATGGTTCAAATGCATTCAGTCTGTAGCGGCAACTGCTTTGCTAACAGAAGAAAGCAGAAAAATAAATTTAGAAGAAACCTAATTGTGAGCACACTTCACCAGTTAAGAAGTATCCTAAGTAAAAAAAGAAAAAAAAAAAAAAGAAACAAGGTAGCTTACTAACTCAAAAATCTTAAAGTATGGGGCTATTCTGTTAGAAAAAGATGATTTAACATAAACCCCTGAAAATGCTCTTAACCCAGCAGATTTCCTAACGGGGGATTTAAATCTTAATTGCCATACAAAGGTCCGACTAGACCTAGGAGGAACTCCCTTCAGGACAGGATGATAGATAGTTTCTCCCAGGTGACTGAGGAAAAACCACAATGGGTATTCTGTAACTGAGGGAAACTCTTGTAGAAGCAGAGTTAGGAAAATTGCCTAATAATTGGTCTGCTCAAATATGCGAGCTGTTTGCACTTAGCCAAGCCTTAAGGTACTTACAGAACCAGGGGGGAAAAAAGCCATCTATACTAATTCTAAGTTAATTTGGACTAAACAAAGTCTTGTTAATACAAAGGATAACTGAAATCCCACACTTACAAAGTTTTCCACAAAAGTAAAGTTTGCTAAAAGTTAACAATGTAACATGTATTATAGTAACTTCTGATCTGTGGCCTTAGACAGTCTAGTCCACAGATATGAAGGAAGTTTGCTTTGGAAAAGAATAGTTATCATCTCTGAAAACAACAATAAAAAAAAAAAAAAAGGAAGGGGGGCAGAATTTATATAAAAAGGAATGTTATATGGAAAATTCTTGACCTGAAATAAATTAACTAGTTGTTGAAAGAAAGGGATGTTTGCAATAAGTCAGAAAGTTGAGGCATGTCGAAGAATTGTCTGTGAAAGTCATAAAAAAAGTGTTAGAAAAATTTATGCAAGAAATGTTGTATAATTTAAATTAATTACTCCTCCTGAATGTAAAACTATTGAAGAAACAGTTTATGTGCAAGGTGTATAAGGAAAGTAAAATATGCCTTTGGTAAAAGGATTATAAGGAGGCATAAGAATGTTTATTTTTACTTACATTAAAAGGTTAAAAAATTGTTTTGAAGGTTTAAGCAAGTTTTGAAACGTTAATTATAAAGAAAATTCTGTGTGGAAACATATTGGCTACAGTTAAAGGGTATCATCCAGTTTCTCTGTGAACTGGACATTAAAATAAAAATACAACGGGGTTTTCTGAAAGCACTAGCCTGCTGTTTGACAAAAGTTATAAAAGGTTAAAAAAGTCTATAAAAATCTTATGTTATAGTCAGATATTAAAAATTGAATAAATATGTTTACAAAGTTTTCTTCAAACTAAGTTGAACATTAATAACACTAATATAAATGTGAAATCTAGCTTATCTGGCATAAACATACAGGAAGCATTGTCAAATATAAAATGGTGTTTGGAGTTCTTTGGTCTTAAAAACTAATAAAAATAGATGCTAAAGGAAACTTCTCGGTAAGAAGGCACCAAGGACTATAAAGTTCACTGCTGATGTCCCCACATTTAAAACAAAAGGTCCATTTCTTAAAAATTATATACTTGATTTCATCTTTCACTTTCCTTTCCCTCAAAACTAAAAGTCTTTTAGCACATGTACCACCCCTAGAATTTCCGGTAAACCAGCACCAGCCTGAAGATCATGTTCTCATCAAAGGGTAGAAAGAAGGAAAACTCGAGCTGTATAAACATGTGGCTGCTGGGCCATTGCATGGTGGCTGTTGTGATGAGGTTCTGAATTTTAAATTGTATATATTTAATTTAACCATGAAGAGGCACATATATGACTGAGAACCACACTAGACGGGACAGCTCCAGAGATCCAGAAATGAGGAAGACATGACTCCCTTATCCTGGAGTTTTTTTTTTTGCAGAATCATTTGCTGCTCTGATTCTAGCCTACATTTAAGGTTACTTCCTGGGCATCTGCACAAGGGTCAGTCACTCTGTGGGGCTGGGGAGATGATCATGAGGACAATATCCAGGTCCAGAGGGATTCCAGCAGGGGGCGCTCTTGCACCCAGCGGACCAGCATGGCTCTGCACGCCCTGTTTAGACAAGATCAGAGCAGCAGAAGCAGCGGGGTAGGGGCATCTCGCTGTCCTCAGGAGCTCACCCTCATCTCCAGGGACCCTGACGCAGAAGCTGAGCAGGCTCCAGGATGAGTGTGGGGCTCAACAGGCTGAGAAGAAAACCCTTCCACACCTGCACTAGATCCCAGCCTGGGTGCGACCTAGAACTCATCCTAGGGGTGTGTTCATTAAAACATCCATTGGGCCTAACATGTCTACCCCAGGACTGAACTCTGGGATAAGGACAAACGAGGAAGAGACAGTCGCTGCCCTGGCAATAAACACCCATGGCCAGGGTTCCTCTTCCATCTGCGGGAAGACCCCGAGTGTGATACTGATGATGTTAAACCATCTCCAAAGTAAGTGGAAACTGAGGTGTTGCGGATTCCACAGAAGAGGTGCGAGGATGACCTGGACTCTAGGGTCAGTCCCCACCCCTTTGCCGAGCTCACCCTCTGCTGGATCTCATGTCTCTCCTCACCTCCCCTGCTACTCGGGAGCGCTGTCACTGCCCTGGCCAAGAACTGGGGGGCTACGTCTAGTTGAAACACATTTCCGGCCCAGAAATGTGATTATGTTACATATAATATCATATATATTATATATTTGTATTATATGTAATATCATATATATTATATATATATTATATAGTATATATACAATATATTATATAGCATATATAATGTTATATAATATATTATATATTTATATATATGTATATTTTTTGAGACAGAGTCTCGCTCTGTCACCCAGGCTGGAGTGCAGTGGTACGACCTTGGCTCACGGCAAGCTCTACCTCCTGGGTTCACACCTTTCTCCTCCGGAGTACCTGGGACCACAGGCGCCCGCCATCACGCCCGGCTAATTTTTTGTATTTTTAGTAGAGACGGAGTTTCACTGTGTTAGCTAGGATGGTCTCAATCTCCTGATCTCGTGATCCACCCGCCTCGGCCGCCCAAAGTGCTGGGATTACAGGCCTGAGCCACCGTGCCCAGCCATATGTATTATATTTCTCTTATATATATACAGACTTACAGTGGGCTGGGCGCGGTAGCTCACGCCTGTAATCCCAGCACTTTTGGAGGCTGAGGTGGGGGGGATCACTTGAGATCAGGAGTTCGAGACCAGCCTGGCCAACATGGTGAAACCCCGTCTCTACTAAAAATACAAAATACTAAAAATACAAAAATAGCCTCATTTATAACACAAGCTCCCAGTATATTATGTTCCCCATGTCTTACCATGATTTCAAACAACTTTCAGATTTATTTTCAGTTCCTGATTTCTGCCACTCAGACTGGGCTGGAGGAACTCTAAGAAACGGACTTCGTCCAAATTTGGGCTCCTCTTCCTCCCTCATGCAAACGAACTCTTAAAGATTAGTCCACCAAGTCTTCTAGAGATGTCTACACAAGTCTGAATTTTAGGGTCAAAGTGGCTGAGGTTTAAGTTGAGAGCCAGTATGGCCCGTTCCTGACTCTTAAAGGTTTTTTTTTTTTGAGGCGGAGTCTCGCTCTGTCGCCGGGACTGGAGTGCAGTGGCCAGATCTCAGCTCACTGCAAGCTCCGCTTCCCGGGTTTACGCCATTCTCCTGCCTCAGCCTCCCGAGTAGCTGGGACTACAGGCGCCTGCCACCTCGCCCGGCTAGTTTTTGTATTTTTAGTAGAGACGGGGTTTCGCCGTGTTAGCCAGGATGGTCTCGATCTCCTGACCTCGTGATCCGCCCGTCTCGGCCTCCCAAAGTGCTGGGATTACAGGCTTGAGCCACCGCGCCCGGCCTCTTAAAGGTTTTTAGTTTAAAGAAGATAAAATGCATGAATCATACTAGGGCAGAAAGAGTTCACAATAGGTGTTTTGTGACAAAGCACTTGTCCTACATAGCCCAAGGGTAAATGCCAATACGTATTCAGAATGGAGCAGGGAAATTGAAAAGAAATTTGAACCCATGTAATGTAAAGCTTCTGTTTCATATCCTGGCTCTTAGCAACTGAGTGACCTTGGGCAAGTTATTTAGCCTTTCTGAGCCTTCATTTTCTCACCCTAAAATGGAGGTAACAGTATTGTCCCTATCACTCCCAACCCCCTTACTGTTTGGTAAGAATTACATGAGATAAAAGGATATGTAACTAGTACAGTGCCTGGTACAAACTAAGGAGTCAGTTAATATTACCTCTTCTTCCTCCCCTAGCTCAGCTCCTTTCCTCTTCCTTATCCAGGAAACACAGAAATATATGGATTCACCGTAGAAGCTGGACCCAGCTCCTCAGATGCAGCAGATGGATGGGCACACTCTGTAATGACCCAGGATGGGGCAGGTGTTCTCCTGAAGGGTGACTGAGAATGTGAGCCTCAGAATGAAATGTAAGAACACCAGGCTCCATGAGGACTGGCTGCAGCCACAAACTGCAGGTCACTGTTCACAGGTGCTCAGTAGGAAGAGAAAGGGGTTTGTGATATATTTTTTCACCCAGATGGAAATATGCATTCATAAAATGATGGCAGCTGGGCGTGGTGGCAGGCGTCCCTGATCCCAGCTACTTGGGACGCGGAAGCCAGAGAACTCCTGGAACCTGGTAGGTGGGGGATGCCTTCAGCCGAGCTTCTACCATCTCAGCCCAGCCTAGGGGACAAGAACAAGGCTTCGTCTCAAACAAACAAAATACACACACACACACACACACACACACACACACTTACAGAGGTAAGCTTCGCGTCCCCTCTTGCCTGCAATAGGAGAAAGGAAAACACTATGAGGATCAGATCACATGGAGTCCTGTTGGCACAGACCTCTTTTTTTTTTTGACGGAGTCTTGCTCTGTCGCCCAGGGTGGAGTGCAGTGGCATGCTCTTGGCTCACTGCAAGCTCCACGTCCCGGGTTCACGCCATTCTCCTGCCTCAGCCTCCCGAGTAGCTAGGATTACAGGTGCCCGCCACCACGCCTAGCTAATTTTTTGTATTTTTAGTAGAGACGGGGTTTCACCGTGTTAGCCAGGATGGTCTCAATCTCCTGACCTCGTGATCCGCCTGCCTCGGCCTCCCAAAGTGCTGGGATTACAGGCGTGAGCCACCACGCCCAGCCAGTACAAATCTTTTATTCACTTGGTGACATTAGAAAACAACATGTCAAACAGTGATCAAGTCACGGGCCCCGTGAATGAAGCATAGACAATGCTTGTGAAAGAGGCAATGGGTTTTCATGGAATATTTAGCAAGTCCATGTTGGCTGGCAAATACAAAATATTTTTCAAGAAGAAAAAGTTGCTACTGAGAAATATGCTCACTACAGGATAGTTTCTAAGTGATGCCCTCATTTTTGACCACCATCATCCAACCGGACTCAGTTGGTCATAAACTCCGGTGACCAGTCACTAGAGTCCTTGATCAACTAAGACCTGATGGACGACAGCCATCAAATATGGTATTCCCTTGATATTCCAGCCAACAAAAAATTGCAATTGTCTTCCATAATGTACTTGGTCAGATTTTTGTATCTTCATTGCATTAATCAGGCAAGAGGAACCAGGAAAAACATTTCTTCAGACAAAGAAATGCATCTTACCATCTCCGGTGTCATGTGATCTTCAAAACTACCAGATGGACACTCACAGAGATCTTCGACCAAATCTAGGAGAAGATAGAGTGACAGTCAGTGCATTGGTGCTGCTGAGGAATCCCACAAGGAGCCTTGGGGGATGTGGACTGGGGCTGGAGTGCATGGAGGTGGGCCGTTGACTAACATGGACTCAGCTGCTGCTGGACCATTCTCCTTGGTGTTGAAGGAAGGCAAAGGAGAGGGGCAGAAAGAAATGAAAGATCCTTGGCTTTCTAGCAAGGGCAACCTCATCAATGTGAAATAGTCACCCTAAGAACCGGTTAATATAGAAAGACACTGTACTATAGAAACAGGAAGTAGATTCGAGGCTGCCTAGATCCAGGGGTGTGGGACTTGGGAAAGACAGAGGAGTGACTACTAGTGGGGCTTCTTTGAGGGAGAATAAAGAGGTTCTCAGATGAGATTGTAACAATGGTTGCAAAACCGTGTAAATATAGTAGAAACGCTGAATCACCTAATTTAAATGAGTAAATTGTTTTGCACGTCAACTACGTTTAAATAAAGCTGTTAAAAAAAAAAACCAGAATACGTACAGAGTTGACGCTGGGCTTTCGAATTGCTCTGCAATAAGAGAAAAAAAAAAAAAAAAAAAACAGTGATCAGGTTACTGGCCCTGAAAGAAAGCACAGAGGATGCTTGTGGACAGTGCAGTGGGGGTGTTTTTTTTCTGGAATATTTAGCAAGTGTCCATGTTGGCTGACAAATACAAAATTATTTTTCACGGAGAAAAGTTGCTACTGAGAAATACACTCACTACCAAACAGTTTTTAAGTGATGCCGTCCTTTGACTACCATGGTCAATGAGACCTCAGTTGGTCATAACCTCTAGTGACCAGTCGCTAGAGTCCATGACCAACTGAAGCCTGGTCCATGATGGCAGTCAAAAATGATATTCACTTGATAGTGTAGAAGCCCCAGAAAAAACAAAACACAAAACAAAAAAAACATTTCTCTTCCAGAGAAAGAAATAAACTGTTACACGTTCTGATTGCATATTCTCCATGCCGCCATGTGCAGACGCCTGCAGATCTTCAACAGGACCTAGGAGAACATAGAGTGACGGTCGGTGCATTGGTGTTGCTGAGGAATACCACAAGGAGCCTTGGGGGATGTGGACCGGGGCTGGAGTGTATGGAGGGGGGTGGTTGACAAGCATGGACTGAGCTGCTGCTGGACCATTCTCCTTGGTGTTGAAGGAAGGCAAAGGAGAGGGGCAGAAAAAAATGAAAGATCTTTGGCTTTCTAGCTAGGGCAACCTCATCAATGTGAAATAGTCATCTTAAGAGTTGGGAAAGACAGAGGAGTGACTACTAGTGGGGTTTCTTTGAGGGGTAATAAAGAGGTTCTCAGATGAGATTGTAACAATGGTTGCACAACCGTGTAAATATAGTAAAAACGCTGAATCACCTACTTTAAATGGGTGAATTGTTTTGCATGTCAACTACAGCTAAACAAAGCTTTTTTTTCTTTTTTTTCAGTAAATACGTACGGTGGTCATAGTCAGCTCTAAATAACTCCTGCAAAAAGAGAAAAGAAAAAGAAACACCATGAGGATCAGATGATGCTGGGTTCTGTTGGTAAAGGCCTTTTACTGACTTCGTGAAATAAAAAACCGGACGTCAAGCAGTGATCAAGTCACTGGCCGCCAAATAAAGCATAGAGGATGCTTGTGGAAAATGCCGTGGGATTTTTTTGGGAGTATTTAGTAAGTGACCATGTTGGCTGACAAATACAAAATTATTTTTCAAGGAGAAAAGCTTGCTATTGAGAAACATACTCACTACCAGACAGTTTTGTAAGTGATGTCGTCCTTGGACTGCCATCGTCAATGAGGCCTCAGTGGGTCATAACCTCCAGTGACTGGTCACTAAAGTCCATGACCACCTGAGACCTGATTCATGATGGCAGTCAAAAATGATATTCACTTAATAGTCTAGAAGCCCCAGAAAAAACCAAAACAAGTTTCTCTTCCAGAGAAAGAAATACGTCTTACAAGTTCTGATCCCATATTGTCCTCCACACCGCCATGTGCAGGCGCCTGCAGATCTTCATCAGCATCTAGGAGAACACAGAGTGACGGTCAGTGCATTGGTGTTGCTGAGGAATCCCACAAGGAACCTTGGGGTGTATGGAGTGTACGGAAGTGGGCGCTTGACAAGCATGGGCTGAGATGCTGCTGGACCATTCTCCTTGGCGTCGAAGGCAGGCAAAGGAGAGGGCCAGAAAGAATTGAAAGAGCCTTGGCTTTCTAGCTAGGGCAACCTCATCAATGTGAAATAGTCACCTTAAGAACAGTTTAATACAGAAAGGCACTGTATGCTTCAGCGACAGCATCTCATCACACCTCCTCCCCATTTGAAGGTCCAGGCAAATCCCCAGTTTTATGAAATGTTACAAGATCCTTTAACTTCTGTGGATCTACATACCCTGCCACTACGTTTATCATCTACCCTGTTGTATTTTTCAAGTTGGAGTAAAGCATACATCTTTATCATTTGAATTATTCAGTGTGCATTTTAATGAGACTACATTCAATGAGTTACATTCAGGATGCTGTGACAATAATGAGAAAAATCTTAATTCATAATCTCAGCTTCACCTTGGGCAATGAGAGAAAAACAGCAGTGTAACATAGAACAGATGATAAATCAATAATGATTGCAGAGTACAATGGAATAGAAAACAGGAAATCCAGAAAATATCAACAAAACCGAAAGCCGGTTCTTTGAAAAGATCGGTAACATTGATAAACCTCTACCTTGGCTACCCACAAAGGAAAGAAAGAAGTCACAGTATACTCATAATATTAGTTTAAGAGGAGTCGAATCAAAAAATAGTAAATAATAAAGGAATATTCTGAACACATCTGTGCTCACAATTGGATACAGTCGATGAAATGAGCAAATTTATAAAATCTATGTTAGAAGACCAAAAGTCTTCTCAGGCAAAACAGATCATCTGAATAGGCCTACATTTATTTTAGAATTTTAGATATGGAATCAATGATTAATATCTTTTCAAACAACTAAAACACTATATTCAGATGATTTCACTGGTAAATTCTACCAAAATTCTTACAAAGAAAAATATAGTCTTACCATACAAGCAAGTCATCATAAGCTGAAGTATTTCCTCAGTTACATTTTAAAACTTATGTTTCCAAACAAGACACAGGAAGGTTTGTAATAGCTGTATTCATAATTGACCAAACTGCAAGCAAATGTCTAAACATCTGAGATGTCCTTTACTATCAAAAGTGAATCCAGCCTGGGCAGAATGGTGAAATCCCTTCTCTACAAAGATAATAATAATAATAATAAACTTGATATAGTGGCATGTGCCTTATGGCCAGCTACCTGGGAGGCTGAGGTGGAAGGATCACCTGAACCTGGGGAGGTCAAGATCGCAGTGAGCTGTGATCGCACCAGTGCACTCCTGGGCGACAAAGGAGACCTTTTCACGAAAAAATAAGATACTAAAAACAAGAACTGAACTCTAAGTTGTCATTGTCACTTTACTTGTGTACTTGTGTCACCCACCATTGATTTAATGCGTAAATTGGCACAAATGACATAAATGAAGAACATGACACAGCATTGACTGAGTTTCTCTAATATGGGGCACTGAATGAATACACTGCAATTATTTGCTTAAGTGAACTTGATGATTTAATTTCCACACTACCTTTATTGTCTTCAGGCCACATTTTCTTGGATTTCAATATTTTTTTTGTCCAGGGCTTTAAACCCACAGGCACACCTGCAAGGTAGAGCAGACCTCTTATAGATTCTTGGAAATGTATTATAATAAAGAGAGTGCTTGACATGTTGCTGGCAGAGGACAGCAGAAGAGTTAGTAAAATCTTATTCCCAGATGAAACTTTTGATCCCAGTTTTTACCGTCTGCTTTTCAATTCTACCTGAATTAGATTTGGGTTCTAGGAGGATTTTGCAAGGTTCATTGCACTTAAAACGGACTGTCTGTGCAGGCAGATACCTTTATTTAGATGAGACAATATAGAAAAGCAGCAGATCCAAGTCACCAAGAATGGCCTGGGATCAAATCCTACTTAGAATCTGCACATACCTGGGACAGTGAAATGAACCCTCTGTGCCTCAGTTCCCTATTCTGAGATGTGGGAATGTTAGTAGATCTAACAACGCTGAATCACCTACTTTAAATGGGTACATTGTTTTGCACGTCAACTACGTTGAAATAAAGCTGTTAAAGAAAAAAGAATACGTACAGAGGCCAGACTCGATGATCCGCTTTCTCTGCAATAAGAGAAAAAAAAAAAAACCAAAACAGTGATCAGGTTACTGGCCCCGAAAGAAAGTATAGAGGATGCTTGTGGACAGTGCAGTGGGGTTTTTTTTGGAATATTTAGCAAGTGTCCATGTTGGCTGACAAATAGAAAATTATTTTTCAGGGAGAAAAGCTTGCTATTGAGAGACATACTAACTACCAGACAGTTTGTAAGTGATGCCGTCCTTTGACTGCCATCGTCAATCAGGCCTCAGTTGGTCATAACCTGTAGTGACCGGTCGCTAGAGTCCATGACCAACTGAGGCCTGACCCATGATGGCAGTCAAAAATGATATTCACTTGATAGTCTAGAAGCCCCAGAAAAAACAAAACATAAAACAAAAAAACATTTCTCTTCCAGAGAAAGAAATAGTCTTACACGTTCTGCGCTTGTATCCAACACGCGGGGACGTGCAGACACCTGCGGACGTTCAACACGACCTAGGAGAACATAGAGTGACGGTCAGTGCATTGGTGTTGCTGAGGAATCCCACAAGGAGCCTTGAGGGCTGTCGATCAGGGCTGGAGTGTATGGAGGGGGGTGGTTGACAAGCATGGACTGAGCTGTTGCTGGACCATTCTCCTTGGTGTTGAAGGAAGGCAAAGGAGAGGGGCAGAAAGAAATGAAAGATCCTTGGCTTTCTAGCTAGGGCAACCTCATCAATGTGAAATAGTCACCCTAAGAACCGGTTAATATAGAAAGACACTGTACGGTAGACACAGGAAGTAGATTCGAGGCTGCCTAGATCCAGGGGTGTGGGAGTTGGGAAAGACAGAGGAGTGACTACTAGTGGGGTTTCTCTGAGGCAGAATAAAGAGGTTCTCAGATGAGATTGTAACAATGGTTGCACAACTGTGTAAACACAGTAGAAACGCTGAATCACCTAATTTAAATGAGTAAATTGTTTTGCACGTCAACTACGTTTAAAGAAAGCTGTTAAAAAAAACGAAGAATACGTACAGAGTTTAGACTGGGCTTCCAATTTGGTCTGCAGTAAGAGAAAAAAAGACAAACAACAGTGATCAGGTACTGGCCCCGAAAGAAAGCATAGAGGATGCTTGTGGACAGTACAGTGGGGTTTTTTTTTGGAATATTTAGCAAGTGTCCATGTTGGCTGACAAATACAAAATTATTTTTCAGGGAGAAAAGTTGCTACTGAGAAATACACTCACTACCAAACAGTTTGTAACTGATGCCGTCCTTTGACTGCCATCGTCAATCAGGCCTCAGTTGGTCATAACCTCTAGTGACCGGTCGCTAGAGTCCATGACCAACTGAAGCCTGATCCATGATGGCAGTCAAAAATGATATTCACTTGATAGTGTAGAAGCCCCAGAAAAAACAAAACACAAAACAAAACAAAAATTTCTCTTCCAGAGAAAGAAATAAAGTCGTACAAGCATTGATTTCATATCCACCATGCTGGCATGTGCAGACACCTGCAGATCTTCAACAAGACCTAGGAGAACATAGAGTGACGGTCAGTACATTGGTGTTGCTGAGGAATCCCACAGGGAGCACTGGGGGCTGTGGACCAGGGCTGGAGTGTATGGAGGGGGGTGGTTGACAAGCATGGACTGAGCTGCTGCTGGACCATTCTCCTTGGTGTTGAAGGAAGGCAAAGGAGAGGGGCAGAAAGAAATGAAAGATCCTTGGCTTACTAGCTAGGGCAACCTCATCAATGTGAAAGTCATCTTAAGAGTTGGGAAAGACAGAGGAGTGACTACTAGTGGGGTTTCTTTCAGGGGTAATAAAGAGGTTCTCAGATGAGATTGTAACAATGGTTGTAAAATCGTGTAAATATAGTAAAAACGCTGAATCACCTACTTTAAATGGGTGAATTGTTTTGCATGTCAACTACAGCTAAACAAAGCTAGCTTTTTTTTTTTTTTTTTATAATTACTTACGGCCGTCATAGTCAGCTCTAAATAACTCCTGCAAAAAGAGAAAAGAAAAAGAAACACCATGAGGATCAGATGATGCTGGGTTCTGTTGGTAAAGGCCTTTTACTGACTTCGTGAAATAAAAAACCGGACGTCAAGCAGTGATCAAGTCACTGGCCGCCAAATAAAGCATAGAGGATGCTTGTGGAAAATGCCGTGGGATTTTTTTGGGAGTATTTAGTAAGTGACCATGTTGGCTGACAAATACAAAATTATTTTTCAAGGAGAAAAGCTTGCTATTCAGAAACATACTCACTACCAGACAGTTTGTAAGTGATGTCGTCCTTGGACTGCCATCGTCAATGAGGCCTCAGTGGGTCATAACCTCCAGTGACTGGTCACTAAAGTCCATGACCACCTGAGGCCTGATTCATGATGGCAGTCAAAAATGATATTCACTTCATAGTCTAGAAGCCCCACAAAAAAACAAAACAAGTTTCTCTTCCAGAGAAAGAAATACGTCTTACAAGATCTGCTTCCAAATTGTCCTCCATACTGCTATGTTCAGACGCCTGCAGATCTTCATCAGAATCTAGGAGAACACAGAGTGACGGTCAGTGCATTGGTGTTGCTGAGGAATCCCACAAGGAACCTTGGGGTGTATGGAGTGTACGGAAGTGGGCGCTTGACAAGCATGGGCTGAGATGCTGCTGGACCATTCTCCTTGGCGTCGAAGGCAGGCAAAGGAGAGGGCCAGAAAGAATTGAAAGAGCCTTGGCTTTCTAGCTAGGGCAACCTCATCAATGTGAAATAGTCACCTTAAGAACAGTTTAATACAGAAAGGCACTGTATGCTTCAGCGACAGCATCTCATCACACCTCCTCCCCATTTGAAGGTCCAGGCAAATCCCCAGTTTTATGAAATGTTACAAGATCCTTTAACTTCTGTGGATCTACATACCCTGCCACTACGTTTATCATCTACCCTGTTGTATTTTTCAAGTTGGAGTAAAGCATACATCTTTATCATTTGAATTATTCAGTGTGCATTTTAATGAGACTACATTCAATGAGTTACATTCAGGATGCTGTGACAATAATGAGAAAAATCTTAATTCATAATCTCAGCTTCACCTTGGGCAATGAGAGAAAAACAGCAGTGTAACATAGAACAGATGATAAATCAATAATGATTGCAGAGTACAATGCAATAGAAAACAGGAAATCCAGAAAATATCAACAAAACCGAAAGCCGGTTCTTTGAAAAGATCGGTAACATTGATAAACCTCTACCTTGGCTACCCACAAAGTAAAGAAAGAAGTCACAGTATACTCATAATATTAGTTTAAGAGGAGTCGAATCAAAAAATAGTAAATAATAAAGGAATATTCTGAACACATCTGTGCTCACAATTGGATACAGTCGATGAAATGAGCGAATTTATAAAATCTATGTTAGAAGAACAAAAGTCTTCTCAGGAGAAACAGATCATCTGAATAGGCCTACATTTATTTTAGAATTTTAGATATGGAATCAATGATTAATATCTTTTCAAACAACTAAAACACTATATTCAGATGATTTCACTGGTAAATTCTACCAAAATTCTTACAAAGAAAAATGTAGTGTTACCATACAAGCAAGTCATCATAACCTGAAGTATTTCCTCAGTTACATTTTAAAACTTATGTTTCCAAACAAGACACAGGAAGGTTTGTAATAGCTGTATTCATAATTGACCAAACTGAAAGCAAATGTCTAAACATCTGAGATGTCCTTTACTATCAAAAGTGAATCCAGCCTGGGCAGAATGGTGAAATCCCTTCCCTACAAAGATAATAATAATAATGATAAACTTGATATAGTGGCATGTGACTTATGGCCAGCTACCTGGGAGGCTGAGGTGGAAGGATCACCTGAACCTGGGGAGGTCAAGATCGCAGTGAGCTGTGATCGCACCAGTGCACTCCTGGGCGACAAAGGAGACCTTTTCACAAAAAAATAAAATACTAAAAACAAGAACTGAACTCTAAGTTGTCATTGTTACTTTACTTGTGTACTTGTGTCACCCACCATTGATTTAATGCATAAATTGGCACAAATGACATAAATGAAGAACATGACACAGCATTGACTGAGTTTCTCTAATATGGGGCACTGAATGAATACACTGCAATTATTTGCTTAAGTGAACTTAATGATTTAATTTCCACACTACCTTTATTGTCTGCACAACAAAGTGTGCTCCATTTACGTAGTTTTCTTGTCCAGCCCTTGGGACAGATAGGCAAACCTGCAAGGTAGAGCAGACTTCTTATAGATTCTTGGAAATGTATTATAATAAAGACAGTGCTTGACATGTTGCTGGCAGAGGACAGCAGAGAAATTAGTGAAAACTTATTCCCAGATGAAACTTTTGATCCCAGTTTTTACCGTCTGCTTTTCAACTCTACCTGAATTAGATTTGGGTTCTAGGAGGATTTTGCAAGGTTCATTGCACTTAAAATGGACTGTTTGTGCAGGTAGATACCTTTATTTAGATGAGACAATATAGAAAAGCAGCAGATCCAAGTCACCAAGAATGGCCTGGGATCAAATCCTACTTAGAATCTGCACATACCTGGGACAGTGAAATGAACCCCTCTGTGCCTCAGTTCCCTATTCTGAGATGTGGGAATGTTAGTAGATCTAACAACGCTGAATCACCTACTTTAAATGGGTACAATGTTTTGCACGTCAACTACGTTTAAAGAAAGCTGTTAAAAAAAAAAAGAATACTTACAGAGGTGAGACTGGGCGTTGGACTTTCTCTACAATAAGAGAAGAAAAAAAAACAACACAAAAGAGTGATCAGGTAACTGGCCCCGAAAGAAAGCATAGAGGATGCTTGTGGAAAATGCAGTGGGTTTTTTTTTGGGAATATTTAGCAAGTGTCCATGTTGGCTGGCAAATACAAAATTATTTTTCAGGGAGAAAAGGTTGCTTCTCAGAAATACACTCACTACCAGACAGTTTGTAAGTGATGCCGTCCTTTGACTGCCATCGTCAATCACGCCTCAGTTGGTCATAACCTCCAGTGACCGTTCGCTAGAGTCCATGACCAACTGAGGCCTGACCCATGATGGCAGTCAAAAATGATATTCACTTGATATTCTAGAAGCCCCAGAAAAAACAAAACACAAAACAAAAAAAAACATTTCTCTTCCAGAGAAAGAAATAGTCTTACACGTTCTGATTTCATATCCTCCACAACGTCATGTGCAGAAGCCTGCAGATCTTCAACAGGACCTAGGAGAACACAGAGTAACGGTCAGTGCATTGGTGTTTTTGAGGAATCCCACAAGGAGCCTTGGGGGATATGTGGACTGGGGCTGGAGTGTATGGAGGGGGGTGGTTGACAAGCATGGACTGAGCTGCTGCTGGACCATCTCCTTGGTGTTGAAGAAAGGCAAAGGAGAGGGGCAGAAAGAAATGAAAGATCCTTGGCTTTCTAGCAAGGGCAACCTCATCAATGTGAAATAGTCACCCTAAGAACCGGTTAATATAGAAAGACACTGTACTGTAGACACAGGAAGTAGATTCGAGGCTGCCTAGATCCAGGGGTGTGGGAGTTGGGAAAGACAGAGGAGTGACTACTAGTGGGGTTTCTTTGAGGCAGAATAAAGAGATTCTCAGATGAGATTGTAACAATGGTTGCACAACCGTGTAAATATAGTACAAACGCTGAATCACCTAATTTAAATGAGTAAATTGTTTTGCACGTCAACTACGTTTAAATAAAGCTGTTAAAAAAAAAGAATACGTACAGAGTTGAGGCTGGACTTTCAAATTGCTCTGCAATAAGAGAAAAAAAAAAAAAACAACAGTGATCAGGTCACTGGACCCGAAGGAAAGCATAGAGGATGCTTGTGGAAAGTGCAGTGGGGTTTTCTTGGAATATTTAGCAAGCGTCCATGTTGGCTGACAAATACAAAATTATTTTTCAAGGAGAAAAGCTTGCTATTCAGAAACATACTCACTACCAGACAGTTTGTAAGTGATGTCGTCCTTGGACTGCCATCGTCAATGAGGCCTAGTGGGTCACAACCTCCAGTGACTGGTCGCTAAAGTCCATGACCACCTGAGGCCTGATTCATGATGGCAGTCAAAAATGATATTCACTTGATAGTCTAGAAGCCCCAGAAAAAACAAAACACAAAACAAAAAAAAACATTTCTCTTCCAGAGAAAGAAATAGTCTTACACGTTCTGATTTCATATCCTCCACAACGTCATGTGCAGAAGCCTGCAGATCTTCAACAGGACCTAGGAGAACACAGAGTAACGGTCAATGCATTGGTGTTTTTGAGGAATCCCACAAGGAGCCTTGGGGGATGTGGACTGGGGCTGGAGTGTATGGAGGGGGGTGGTTGACAAGCATGGACTGAGCTGCTGCTGGACCATTCTCCTTGGTGTTGAAGAAAGGCAAAGGAGAGGGGCAGAAAGAAATGAAAGATCCTTGGCTTTCTAGCAAGGGCAACCTCATCAGTGTGAAATAGTCACCCTAAGAACCGGTTAATATAGAAAGACACTGTACTATAGAAACAGGAAGTAGATTCGAGGCTGCCTAGATCCAGGGGTGTGGGAGTTGGGAAAGACAGAGGAGTGACTACTAGTGGGGTTTCTTTGAGGCAGAATAAAGAGATTCTCAGATGAGATTGTAACAATGGTTGCACAACCGTGTAAATATAGTACAAATGCTGAATCACCTAATTTAAATGAGTAAATTGTTTTGCACGTCAACTACGTTTAAATAAAGCTGTTAAAAAAAAGAATACGTACAGAGTTGAGGCTGGACTTTCAAATTGCTCTGCAATAAGAGAAAAAAAAAAAAAAAACAACAGTGATCAGGTCACTGGACCGGAAGGAAAGCATAGAGGATGCTTGTGGAAAGTGCAGTGGGGTTTTCTTGGAATATTTAGCAAGCGTCCATGTTGGCTGACAAATACAAAATTATTTTTCAAGGAGAAAAGCTTGCTATTCAGAAACATACTCACTACCAGACAGTTTGTAAGTGATGTCGTCCTTGGACTGCCATCGTCAATGAGGCCTCAGTGGGTCACAACCTCCAGTGACTGGTCGCTAAAGTCCATGACCACCTGAGGCCTGATTCATGATGGCAGTCAAAAATGATATTCACTTGATAGTCTAGAAGCCCCAGAAAAAACCAAAACAAGTTTCTCTTCCAGAGAAAGAAATACGTCTTACAAGTTCTGATCCCATATTGTCCTCCACACCGCCATGTGCAGGCGCCTGCAGATCTTCATCAGCATCTAGGAGAACACAGAGTGACGGTCAGTGCATTGGTGTCGCTGAGGAATCCCAAAAGGAACCTTGGGGTGTATGGAGTGTACGGAAGTGGCGCTTGACAAGCATGGGCTGAGAAGCTGCTGGACCATTCTCCTTGGCGTCGAAGGCAGGCAAAGGAGAAGGCCAGAAAGAATTGAAAGAGCCTTGGCTTTCTAGCTAGGGCAACCTCATCAATGTGAAATAGTCACCTTAACAACAGTTTAAAACAGAAAGGCACTGTATGGTTCAGCGACAGCATCTCATCACACCTCCTCCCCATTTGAAGGTCCAGGCAAATCCCCAGTTTCATGAAATGTTACAAGATCATTTAACTTCTGTGGATCTACATACCCTGCCACTACGTTTATCATCTACCCTGTTGTATTTTTCAAGTTGGAGTAAAGCATACATCTTTATCATTTGAATTATTCAGTGTGCATTTTAATGAGACTACATTCAATGAGTTACATTCAGGATGCTGTGACAATAATGAGAAAAATCTTAATTCATAATCTAAGCTTCACCTTGGGCAATGAGAGAAAAACAGCAGTGTAACATAGAACAGATGAGAAATCAATAATGATTGCAGAGTACAATGGAATAGAAAACAGGAAATCCAGAAAATATCAACAAAACCGAAAGCCGGTTCTTTGAAAAGATCGATAACACTGATAAACCTCTACCTTGGCTACCCACAATGGAAAGAAAGAAGTCACAGTATACTAATAATATTAGTTTAAGAGGAGTCGAATCAAAAAATAGTAAATAATAAAGGAATATTCTGAACACATCTGTGCTCACAATTGGATACAGTCGATGAAATGAGCGAATTTATAAAATGTATGTTAGAAGACCAAAAGTCTTCTGAGGAGAAATAGGTCATCTGAATCGGCCTATATTTATTTTAGAATTTTAGATATGGAATCAATGATTAATATCTTTTCAAACAACTAAAACACTATACTCAGATGATTTCACTGGTAAATTCTATCAAAATTCTTACAAAGAAAAATATAGTCTTACCATACAAGCAAGTCATCATAACCTGAAGTATTTCCTCAGTTACATTTTAAAACTTATGTTTCCAAACAAGACACAGGAAGGTTTGTAATAGCTGTATTCATAATTGACCAAACTGAAAGCAAATGTCTAAACATTGAGATGTCCTTTACTATCAAAAGTGAATCCAGCCTGGGCAGAATGGTGAAATCCCTTCTCTACAAAGATAATAATAATGATAAACTTGATATAGTGGCATGTGACTTATGGCCAGCTACCTGGGAGGCTGAGGTGGAAGGATCACCTGAACCTGGGGAGGTCAAGATCGCAGTGAGCTGTGATCGCACCAGTGCACTCCTGGGCGACAAAGGAGACCTTTTCACAAAAAAATAAAATACTAAAAACCAGAACTGAACTCTAAGTTGTCATTGTTACTTTACTTGTGTACTTGTGTCACCCACCATTGATTTAATGCATAAATTGGCACAAATGACATAAATGAAGAACATGACACAGCATTGACTGAGTTTCTCTAATATGGGGCACTGAATGAATACACTGCAATTATTTGCTTAAGTGAACCTAATGATTTAATTTCCACACTACCTTTAATGTCTGCACAACAAAGTGTGCTCCATTTACGTAGTTTTCTTGTCCAGCCCTTGGGACAGATAGGCAAACCTGCAAGGTAGAGCAGACTTCTTATAGATTCTTGGAAATGTATTATAATAAAGACAGTGCTTGACATGTTGCTGGCAGAGGACAGCAGAGAAATTAGTGAAAACTTATTCCCAGATGAAACTTTTGATCCCAGTTTTTACCGTCTGCTTTTCAACTCTACCTGAATTAGATTTGGGTTCTAGGAGGATTTTGCAAGGTTCATTGCACTTAAAACGGACTGTTTCTGCAGGCAGATACCTTTATTTAGATGAGACAATATAGAAAAGCAGCAGATCCAAGTCATCAAGAATGGCCTGGGATCAAATCCTACTTAGAATCTGCACATACCTGGGACAGTGAAATGAACCCCTGTGTACCTCAGTTCCCTATTCCCAGATGTGGGAATGTTAGTAGATCTAACAACGCTGAATCACCTACTTTAAATGGGTACATTGTTTTGCACGTCAACTACGTTTAAATAAAGCTGTTAAAAAAAAAAAAAGAATACTTACAGAGGTGAGACTGGGCTTTCGACTTTCTCTGCAATAAGAGAAAAACAAAACAAAACAAAACAGTGATCAGGTTACTGTCCCCGAAGGAAAGCATAGAGGATGCTTGTGGACAGTGCAGTCGGGTTTTTTTTTGGGAATATTTACCAAGTGTCCATGTTGGCTGGCAAATGTAAAATTATTTTTCAGGGAGAAAAGTTGCTACTGAGAAATACACTCACTACCAGACAGTTTGTAAGTGATGCCGTCCTTTGACTGCCATCGTCAATCAGGCCTCAGTTCGTCATAACCTCTAGTGACCAGTCGCTAGAGTCCATGACCAACTGAGGCCTGACCCATGATGGCAGTCAAAAATGATATTCACTTGATAGTCTAGAAGCCCCAGAAAAAACAAAAAACAAAACAAAAAAAACCATTTCTCATGCAGAGAAAGAAATAAAGTCTTACACGTTCGGATTTCATATCCTCCATGCTGTCATGTGCAGACGCCTGCAGATCTTCAACAGGACCTAGGAGAACATAGGTGATAGTCAGTGCATTGGGGTTGCTGAGGAATCCCACAAGGAGCCTTGGGGGATGTGGATCAGGGCTGGAGTGTATGGAGGGGGGTGGTTGACAAGCATGGACTGAGCAGCTGCTGGACCATTCTCCTTGTGTTGAAGGAAGGCAAAGGAGAGAGGCAGAAAGAAATGAAAGATCCTTGGCTTTCTAACAAGGGCAACCTCATCAATGTGAAATAGTCACCCTAAGAACCGGTTAATATAGAAAGCCACAGTACTACAGAAACAGGAAGTAGATTCGAGGCTGCCTCGATCCATGGGTGTGGGAGTTGGGAAAGACAGAGGAGTGAATACTAATGGGGTTTCTTTGAGGGAGAATAAAGAGGTTCTCAGATGAGATTGTAACAATGGTTGCACAACCGTGTAAATATAGTACAAACGCCGAATCACCTAATTTAAATGAGTAAATTGTTTTGCATGTCAACTACGTTTAAATAAAGCTGTTAAAAAAAAAAAGAATACGTACAGAGTTGAGGTTGGGCTTTCGAATTGCTCTGCAATAAGAGAAAAAACAAAACAAAACAGTGATCAGGTAACTGGCTCCGAAAGAAAGCATAGAGGATGCTTGTGGAAAATGCAGTGGGTTTTTTTTTTGGAATATTTAGCAAGTGTCCATGTTGGCTGACAAATACAGAATTATTTTTCAGGGAGAAAATGTTGCTTCTCAGAAATACACTCACTACCAAACAGTTTGTAAGTGATGCCGTCCTTTGACTGCCATCGTCAATCAGGCCTCAGTTGGTCATAACCTCTAGTCACCCCAGAAAAAACAAAAAAAATTTCTCTTCCAGAGAAAGAAATACGTCTTACAAGTTCTGATCTCATATTCTCCTCCACACCGCTCTGTGCAGACTCCTGGATATCTTCCTCAGAATCTAGGAGAACACAGAGTGACGGTCAGTGCATTGGTGTCGCTGAGGAATCCCACAGGGAACCTTGGGGTGTATGGAGTGTACGGAAGTGGGCGCTTTACAAGCATGGGCTGAGAAGCTGCTGGACCATTCTCCTTGGCGTCGAAGGCAGGCAAAGGAGAAGGCCAGAAAGAATTGAAAGAGCCTTGGCTTTCTAGCTAGGGCAACCTCATCAATGTGAAATAGTCACCTTAACAACAGTTTAAAACAGAAAGGCACTGTATGGTTCAGCGACAGCATCTCATCACACCTCCTCCCCATTTGAAGGTCCAGGCAAATCCCCAGTTTTATGAAATGTTACAAGATCATTTAACTTCTGTGGATCTACATACCCTGCCACTACGTTTATCATCAACCCTGTTGTATTTTTCAAGTTGGAGTAAAGCATACATCTTTATCATTTGAATTATCCAGTGTGCATTTTAATGAGACTACATTCAATGAGTTACATTCAGGATGCTGTGTCAATAATGAGAAAAATCTTAATTCATAATCTAAGCTTCACCTTGGGCAATGAGAGAAAAACAGCAGTGTAACATAGAACAGATGATAAATCAATAATGATTGCAGAGTACAATGGAATAGAAAACAGGAAATCCAGAAAATATCAACAAAACCGAAAGCCGGTTCTTTGAAAAGATCGGTAACATTGATAAACCTCTACCTTGGCTACCCACAAAGGAAAGAAAGAAGTCACAGTATACTAATAATATTAGTTTAGAGGAGTCGAATCAAAATATAGTAAATAATAAAGGAATATTCTGAATACCTCTGTGCTCACAATTGGATACAGTCGATGAAATGAGCGAATTTATAAAATGTATGTTAGAAGACCAAAAGTCTTCTCAGGAGAAACAGATCATCTGAATAGGCCTATATTTATTTTAGAATTTTAGATATGGAATCAATGATTAATATCTTTTCAAACAACTAAAACACTATACTCAGATGATTTCACTGGTAAATTCTACCAAAATTCTTTTTTTTTTTTTTTTTTGAGGCGGAGTCTCGCTCTGTCGCCCGGACTGGAGTGCAGTGGCCGGATCTCAGCTCACTGCAAGCTTCGTCTCCCAGGTTTACGCCATTCTCCTGCCTCAGCCTCCCGAGTAGCTGGGACTACAGGCGCCCGCCACCTCGCCCGGCTAGTTTTTGTAGTTTTAGTAGAGACGGGGTTTCACCGTGTTAGCCAGGATGGTCTCTATCTCCTGACCTCGTGATCCGCCCGACTCGGCCTCCCAAAGTGCTGGGATTACAGGCTTGAGCCACCGCGCCCGGCCCCAAAATTCTTACAAAGAAAAATATAGTCTTACCATACAAGCAAGTCATCATAAGCTGAAGTATTTCCTCAGTTACATTTTAAAACTTATGTTTCCAAACAAGACACAGGAAGGTTTGTAATTGCTGTATTCATAATTGACCAAACTGAAAGCAAATGTCTAAACATTTGATATGTCCTTTACTATCAAAAGTGAATCCAGCCTGGGCAGAATGGTGAAATCCCTTCTCTACAAAGATAATAATAGGAATAATAAACTTGATATAGTGGCATGTGACTTATGGCCAGCTACCTGGGAGGCTGACGTGGAAGGATCACCTGAACCTGGGGAGGTTAAGATCGCAGTGAGCTGTGATCGCACCAGTGCACTCCTGGGCGACAAAGGAGACCTTTTCACAAAAAAATAAAATACTAAAAACAAGAACTGAACTCTAAGTTGTCAATGTTACTTTACTTGTACACTTGTGTCACCCACCATTGATTTAATGCATAAATTGGCACAAATGAAATAAATGAAGAACATGACACAGCATTGACTGAGTTTCTCTAATATGGGGCACTGAATGAATACACTGCAATTATTTGCTTAAGTGAACTTGATGATTTAATTTCCACACTACCTTTATTGTCTGCAGGCCAAATTTTGTTGGATTTCGATAGTTTTGTTGTCCAGCGCTTGTAACCCACAGGCAAACCTGCAACGTAGAGCAGACTTCTTATAGATTCTTGGAAATGTATTATAATAAACACAGTGCTTGACATGTTGCTGGCAGAGGACAGCAGAGAAATTAGTGAAAACTTATTCCCAGATGAAACTTTTGATCCCAGTTTTTACCGTCTGCTTTTCAACTCTACCTGAATTAGATTTGGGTTCTAGGAGGATTTTGCAAGGTTCATTGCACTTAAAACGGACTGTTTGTGCAGGCAGATACCTTTATTTAGATGAGACAATATAGAAAAGCAGCAGATCCAAGTCACCAAGAATGGCCTGGGATCAAATCCTACTTAGAATCTGCACATACCTGGGACAGTGAAATGAACCCCTCTGTGCCTCAGTTCCCTATTCTGAGATGTGGGAATGTTAGTAGATCTAACAACGCTGAATCACCTACTTTAAATGGGTACATTGTTTTGCACGTCAACTACGTTTAAAGAAAGCTGTTAAAAAAAAAAAAGAATACTTACAGAGGTGAGACTGGGCGTTGGACTTTCTCTACAATAAGAGAAGAAAAAAAAAAAAACACAAAAGAGTGATCAGGTAACTGGCCCCGAAAGAAAGCATAGAGGATGCTTGTGGAAAATGCAGTGGGTTTTTTTTTTGGGAATATTTAGCAAGTGTCCATGTTGGCTGGCAAATATAAAATTATTTTTCAGGGAGAAAAGCTTGCTATTGAGAAACATACTAACTACCAGACAGTTTGTAAGTGATGCCGTCCTTTGACCGCCATCGTCAATCAGGCCTCAGTTGGTCATAACCTCTAGTGACCGTTCGCTAGAGTCCATGACCAACTGAGGCCTGACCCATGATGGCAGTCAAAAATGATACTCACTTGATAGTCTAGAAGCCCCAGAAGAAACAAAACACTAAACAAAAAAAAAACATTTCTCTTCCAGAGAAAGAAATAGTCTTACACGTTCTGATTTCATATCCTCCACAACGTCATGTGCAGATGCCTTCAGATCTTCAGCAGGACCTAGGAGAACATAGAGTGACGGTCAGTGCATTGGTGTTGCTGAGGAATCCCACAAGGAGCCTTGGGGGATGTGGACTGGGGCTGGAGTTATGGAGGGGGGTGGTTGACAAGCATGGACTGAGCTGCTGCTGGACCATTCTCCTTGGTGTTGAAGGAAGGCAAAGGAGAGGGGCAGAAAGAAATGAAAGATCCTTGGCTTTCTAGCAAGGGCAACCTCATCAATGTGAAATAGTCACCCTAAGAACCGGTTAATATAGAAAGACACTGTACTATCGAAACAGAAAGTAGATTCGAGGCTGCCTAGATCCAGGGGTGTGGGAGTTGGGAAAGACAGAGGAGTGACTACTAGTGGGGTTTCTTTGAGGCAGAATAAAGAGGTTCTCAGATGAGATTGTAACAATGGTTACACAACCGTGTAAATATAGTAGAAATGCTGAATCACCTAATTTAAATGAGTAAATTGTTTTGCACGTCAACTACGTTTAAATAAAGCTGTTAAAAAAAAAGAATACGTACAGAGTTGAGGCTGGACTTTCAAATTGCTCTGCAATAAGAGAAAAAAAAAAAAAAACAACAGTGATCAGGTCACTGGACCCGAAGGAAAGCATAGAGGATGCTTGTGGAAAGTGCAGTGGGGTTTTCTTGGAATATTTAGCAAGCGTCCATGTTGGCTGACAAATACAAAATTATTTTTCAAGGAGAAAAGCTTGCTATTCAGAAACATACTCACTACCAGACAGTTTGTAAGTGATGTCGTCCTTGGACTGCCATCGTCAATGAGGCCTCAGTGGGTCATAACCTCCAGTGACTGGTCGCTAAAGTCCATGACACCTGAGGCCTGATTCATGATGGCAGTCAAAAATGATATTCACTTGATAGTCTAGAAGCCCCAGAAAAAACCAAAACAAGTTTCTCTTCCAGAGAAAGAAATACGTCTTACAAGTTCTGATCCCATATTGTCCTCCACACCGCCATGTGCAGGCGCCTGCAGATCTTCATCAGCATCTAGGAGAACACAGAGTGACGGTCAGTGCATTGGTGTCGCTGAGGAATCCCAAAAGGAACCTTGGGGTGTATGGAGTGTACGGAAGTGGGCGCTTTACAAGCATGGGCTGAGAAGCTGCTGGACCATTCTCCTTGGCGTCGAAGGCAGGCAAAGGAGAGGGCCAGAAAGAACTGAAAGAGCCTTGGCTTTCTAGCTAGGGCAACCTCATCAATGTGAAATAGTCATCTTAAGAACAGTTTAATACAGAAAGGCACTGTATGGTTCAGCGACAGCATCTCATCACACCTCCTCCCCATTTGAAGGTCCAGGCAAATCCCCAGTTTCATGAAATGTTACAAGATCATTTAACTTCTGTGGATCTACATACCCTGCCACTACGTTTATCATCTACCCTGTTGTATTTTTCAAGTTGGAGTAAAGCATACATCTTTATCATTTGAATTATTCAGTGTGCATTTTAATGAGACTACATTCAATGAGTTACATTCAGGATGCTGTGTCAATAATGAGAAAAATCTTAATTCATAATCTCAGCTTCACCTTGGGCAATGAGAGAAAAACAGCAGTGTAACATAGAACAGATGATAAATCAATAATGATTGCAGAGTACAATGGAATAGAAAACAGGAAATCCAGAAAATATCAACAAAACCGAAAGCCGGTTCTTTGAAAAGATCGGTAACATTGATAAACCTCTACCTTGGCTACCCACAATGGAAAGAAAGAAGTCACAGTATACTAATAATATTAGTTTAAGAGGAGTTGAATCAAAAAATAGTAAATAATAAAGGAATATTCTGAACACCTCTGTGCTCACAATTGGATACAGTCGATGAAATGAGCGAATTTATAAAATCTATGTTAGAAGACCAAAAGTCTTCTCAGGAGAAATAGGTCATCTGAATAGGCCTATATTTATTTTAGAATTTTAGATATGGAATCAATGATTAATATCTTTTCAAACAACTAAAACACTATACTCAGATGATTTCACTGGTAAATTCTACCAAAATTCTTACAAAGAAAAATATAGTCTTACCATACAAGCAAGTCATCATAAGCTGAAGTATTTCCTCAGTTACATTTTAAAACTTATCTCTAAACATCTGATATGGCCTTTACTATCAAAAGTGAATCCAGCCTGGGCAGAATGGTGAAATCCCTTCTCTACAAAGATAATAATAATAATAAACTTGATATAGTGGCATGTGACTTATGGCCAGCTACCTGGGAGGCTGAGGTGGAAGGATCACCTGAACCTGGGGAGGTCAAGATCGCAGTGAGCTGTGATCGCACCAGTGCACTCCTGGGCGACAAAGGAGACCTTTTCACAAAAAAATAAGATACTAAAAACAAGAACTGAACTCTAAGTTGTCATTGTCACTTTACTTGTGTACTTGTGTCACCCACCATTGATTTAATGCATAAATTGGCACAAATGACATAAATGAAGAACATGACACAGCATTGACTGAGTTTCTCTAATATGGGGCACTGAATGAATACACTGCAATTATTTGCTTAAGTGAACTTAATGATTTAATTTCCACACTACCTTTATTGTCTGCAGGCCAACTTTTGTCCCGTCTGCCTATCCATGTGGTCCAGCGCTTGGGACGGGCGGCCAAATCTGGAAGGTAGAGCAGACTTCTTAGATTCTAGGAAATGTATTATGATAAATACAGTGCTTGACATGTTGCTGGCAGAGGACAGCAGAGAAATTAGTAAAAACTTATTCCCAGATGAAACTTTTGATCCCAGTTTTTACCGTCTGCTTTTCAACTCTACCTGAATTAAGATTTGGGTTCTAGGAGGATTTTGCTAGGTTCATTGCACTTAAAACGGACTGTTTGTGCAGGCAGATACCTTTATTTAGATGGGACAATATAGAAAAGCAGCAGATCCAAGTCACCAAGAATGGCCTGGATTCAAATCCTACTTAGAATCTGCACATACCTGGGAGAGTGAAATGAACCCCTCTGTGCCTCAGTTCCCTATTCTGAGATGTGGGAATGTTAGTAGATCTATGCTATAGACCTACTAAGATCTACTGGGCTAAAAACGATGAGATACAGATAAAGGCTTAAGAAGACTCATGCTTTGCAAATGCCCAGAAGTGTTCAATCATTCAATGTCTGGAAGAATAGTCCAGATACTTGGTAGTGGTTGGATACAGAGAGGGAGCGTGTATGGCTCCCCTGCCTGGGGAGTGTGGAAAGTGACTTCACTGTTTCCATGGGCATGATGCTTTCCAGCTCATGAAAGAGATCTGTCATTTCCTTGATCCCCAAAGTATCCCCGAGGGACGGGCAGAGCAGTGGCTACAAGCCGTATTCTCCAAGTCAATGAATTAAAACTTAAGACGTTTTGAGTGACTTGCCCAGAGTTACCACAGTGAGGCATGAAGATCTGGGGCAAAAATGTAGTTGTTTCCCTGGGGACAGAGCTCCCTCAACACCTGAGTCCTCTAGATCATGCCTTGGACCCTGAACTGAGAGCTCTTCTCACAAGCTTTGTCAAATCCTGCTGCCCCAATATTTCTTTGGGATGGTTGATGCCCTGCAGAGGTGGCAGGTGGCTTACTGCATTTACTCACCTGCTCTATTATCCCTGTGTTGTCACTTTGATTAGCGTTATGACCCATCAGACAAACACATACCTTCTCTCAGTTGCGATGCACAGTCTGAGATTTTACCTAAATCCACTCTTTCCACCCATCAGGTGATTCTCATCTGCTGGCCTGGAGGTGGCCTGCCAGGTAAGAGGACACCCAGCATACCATGGAGCTGCTGCGTGCCCCAGTCCTGTGCACACTCACGCCTTGCTTCTGCTTTCCCAGCTCTGACAATCCCAATTCTGGCTTCCAAAGCAATCCTGTACTTCCCTCTCAGTTCTCAGACTTGCCTCAACTGTTCTACGTTTGAATCAATGTTGTAGTGACCATGACTGAGCTGTGACATTTGACATATCATAGTATATTGTTATCCATTGATAGATTTAACAGCATGTAACTTCATTTTTCAGACTTTTAGGAACATTTGTGGGCTAGGTGTGCTGGCTCATGGCTGTAATCCTGACATTTTTGGAGGCTAAGGCAGGAGGATTGCTTGAGGTCAGAAGTTTGAGACCAGCCTGGGTAACATCGTGAGGCCTCTTCTCTACAAAATGTATTTTAAGAATTCGCCAGGTGTGGTGGTGAGCTCTTGTGTACCTAGCTCCGTGGAAGAATGATGTGGGAGGATCATTTGAGCCAAGGAGTTTGAGGCTGCGGTGAGCTATGATCATGCTACTGCACTCTAGCCTGGGTGACAAAGCAAGACCCTGTCTCTTAAAAATAAAAAGCATTACTGACTTACAACTATCTCCATTTGATTTCTCATTATCTAATGTTACTGTTTTAATCCTGAGGCTTCACTACTTTAATAAACTAAAGGAAAGTTTTCTTTAAAAAGGTAGTATCCAAAGCAGCCCATATGCACCTTTTAATAAATCCTAGTTTTATATGCCCTATGTCTAGAATTTACATTCTTGATCCGACTCTTATTTTTTCAAACTTCAAAAAACTCAATTTATACTTAGAAACCAGACTTCTCATGTAACACAAGTAAAATTCCCATATTACACCTAACTTAAACCATTGAGAGGATCACATAATATGTAAGAGCAGTCTATATGCTACATAATGCACAATCAATTACAAAGTAAAGCTTTCTCAAATTAACTCAAAGGTCAAAAGTAAACAGTTAACATCCTTTAGAAAACCACAAAACAATAATATTTTGAGAAAATACGCACTTCGGCTACCCACTGAAGTTAAGGAGAGAACAGTCCCATCATCAAGAATTCCCCAGCGTTGTTTTTTTGTTTGTTTTAATAATCACACATTATTCCCCCTGCTTTCTTTTGTGTATATTACTGCATGTTCTCCCTTTTTCCTTTTCTGTGGAACCTATCTTGGGAATCACTCGGTAGCAGTAAAAAGACATCTTACCCTTGTTTACAGCTCCGTAGTTCTCCTTTAGGCGGAAGTACCAGTTAATTTTAATAGGCCCTTACTAGACATTTCAGTTATTTCCCATATAGAGCTACGGAAAACAGTGCGACAAGGACTTTCTGCATAGGTTGTTTCATATTTATGGAGTATACCTTCAGGATAAAACGCCTCCAAGTAGGGTTTCCGGTTTAAATGTATTTGCAAGGTTGTGAGATTGTGCCAAATTCCCCTTCATGGAGTCGAGCCATTTTGCATTTTCACCACCACTATATGAATGCAACTTCCCTTACAGCCAAACCAGAGAATGTATTGCTGTGTTTTTGGAATTTCCCTCAATAGGAGAGACACTGCAGTAGAGTTGACATTTGCCTTTCTCTTATGTGTGAAGATGTGTTTAAGGATCATCTGCATTTCTTTTCCTGTGACTTGTCTATTTACCACTTTATTATCTTTTAGATTCACTTGAATCTAAAGATTCTCAAGTCAGCCTATTTCAGGTCATTATTGTTTGTCTCTTCACTGTTGACTCTCACCTGAACTACCCAACCAGCCTCCTAGCTGGTCTCCCTGCTTCCACCCTTGCCTGCATTACAGTATATTCTCACAGAGCCGCTGGTCTTTTTCTTGGAGAATTAACTGTGATCCCCAGGCTATAATCCTCCAGTGGTTTCCCATCTCAACTAAAGTCCATATTCTTTGTCAGTGCTCATCACTGTGTGCACAAGGCCTTAACCCATCATATTCATTTCACTCTGCTGCAGCCACCTTTGTGTCTTTCTGTTCTTTGCCCAAAACAAGTTTGTTCCCATTTCAGGAATTCCAAAAAAGATATTCCTCTCTGAAAGCCCCTCCCATCATCCTCACAAGACTCCCCCTCACATTTTTATTTATTTATTTTAAAACAAATAAGGTGGGCTTTCTGTCTGTGAAGGTGGGGATCTTCTGTCTTATTTCAAAAAGAAAGGGACGTAACAAGCTCCAAGAGGCACAAAAACAGTCATGAGAGTGTAGTCAGAGCTTCTCATTTCACTGCCAGCTGCTGGCTCTGGCTGTTGCCTAGTACCCACAAAGCCTCCTATGTCACCTGGTTACCAGGAAGCAACCAAGTCAGGCTAGTGGCTCACAATGCCCCATCCCGCAGACCCACCCAATGGCTCACAATGCCCATCCCTGCTGCTGCCCACCTTGTGGCAACCCTGCCCGTCTATGGTGACTGCACCGTTCGTCCTGGGCTACCTGAGCTTTCCAGTCGTGAGAAAAGTGCAGGGTGGGGGGGGGTTGTTATTGGAAGTCACCGTGGGCAATGAACGCAACAGAAAACCCGGGTTACTGAAGTCAGTTCCGTTAGCATGTCTGTTTTTCGGAGTCTGGCAGCTTTCATTTGCTCACCAAATACACAAATTTTGAACTGCTTTGGTAAGGAAATGCTTCTCTCCTGTCTTACAAGTGTTTGTTTTTGTCTTTAACTTGACCATAGCAACTCCCAGAGCCCTGGTCCCACTGTCAATAAAGAGGGATGACTGTGACTTGAATGAAAGCCTAGGACACATCACACTTTCCGTTCCTTGTCTATAAAATAGGGACTAAACTGTAGCAGGGCTGAAGAGACATTCATGTCAAAGTGGGAATTTTAAAGTAATCAGAGCTCCATGGCTAAACTCCTTTGGGTAAAACCAAAACAAAAACAACTTCTTTACGGCCCTGGCAGTAACATGTCATACCTTTCGTAGTCATTTTAAGCATGTCCCCCAATTTGTTTTACTTCTTTGTTCAAATTACAATTGGAAGAAATAAAGCAGCTTCTGTCAATGTGACTCACTATTAAGAATACCATATAGGCGGGCGCGGTGGCTCAAGCCTGTAAGCCCAGCACTTTGGGAGGCCGAGACGGGCGGATCACGAGGTCAGGAGATGGAGATCATCCTGGGTAACACGCTGGAACCCCATCTCTACTAAAAAATACAAAAAACTAGCTGGGTGAGGTGGCGGGCACCTGTAGTCCCAGCTACTTGGGAGGTTGAGGCAGGAGAATGGCGTAAACCCGGGAGGCGGAGCTTGCAGTGAGCTGAGATCCGGCCACTGCACTCCAGCCTGGGCGACAGAGCGAGATCCGTCTCAAAAAAAAAAGGGAATACCATATAATCTCTTCCATGGCAAACTCTATTTTGAATTTCAGAATTCTCCACATATTTGAGTCTGACTTACCCCAGTTATTAGCTTACCTTAAGGAATGGGAGAAAAGAAACGACTGGGCCCTTAACTGGCTCGTTCACTTCGGGCCCAGACCAGCTGCATAGGTAAGGATAGAGAATGGCATGGGGACTCCAAAACTGGAGGATTTGAAATTTTACTGAGAAAAGGGAGGGACTAGACCGAAACGGCCTCCACAAAGAAGGCTCAACAACAAAGACAGAGGCAGAACCAGCCTTTGTCCCCCATGCCGAGCCCCGGGAAAGCCGGCTATGGGCAGGAGGGAGCTGGAAGCTGAGGATGTCTGAGGGGGAGGGACGGCAAAGGGGTGGGGGCGGTGGGGGCCAGAGAGATGCCAGAGAGCAAATGGCACCCATGGCTTCTTTACCTTTGGAGATCTTTGCATGGCTGTGGTCCTGCACGGGATGGACCTCCGTGGCTCCCAAATCAAATCTGGCAGGCTCTGCAGCGGTGGATGCTGGTGCCGCGGCTGCCACAGCCTCAGGAGTCTCAGATTCCTCGCAGGGTCCCACGTTCAGCCTGCAGCAGTCACAGATGAGGCCACCGCAGGGGCCCATGAGAGAACGCAGTTTTTTCATGGGGCGGCTGCACTGCCCTAGCAGTGTTCTGCAACTGGTGTTGCAGAAGTGGTGTGACCCCAGGCGAGCCTGGAGCCTCTGCCACCACCTCTGGAAGTTGCTCCTTGGTGAAGCAAGTTGGTGGAGTTGGTGAAGAAAAACGCTCAGGGGCACAAAACAAAAACGCTAAGGGACACAAAAACTTCACAGTTGTAGTCGGACCTCCTTCTCCCCCCACTCCCAGCTACCGACTGAAGGCTGCTGGCTCTGGCTGTTGCCTAGTACCCACAAAGCCTCCTATGTCACCTGGTTACCAGGAAGGAACCAAGTCAGGCTACTGGCTCACAATGCCCCACCCCACAGACCCACCCAATGGCTCACAATGCCCATCCCTGCTGCTGCCCACCCTGCCCGTCTGCGGTGACTGCACTATTTGTCCTGGGCTGCCTGAGCTTTCCAGTCCTGAGAAAAGTGCAAGGGAGTGGGGGTTGTTATTGGAAGTCACTCTGGGCAATGAACTCCATAGAAAACCCCGGTTACTGGTCAGTTCCATTAGCATCTCTGTTTTTCTGAGTCTGGCAGCTTTCATTTGCTCACCAAATGTAGTTATACACAAATTTTGAACTGCTTTGGTAAGGAAATGCTTCTCTCCTGTCTTACAAGTGTTAGTTTTTGTCTTCAACTTGACCATAGCAACTCCTAGAGCCCTGGTCCCACTCTCAATAAAGAGTGATGACTGTGACTTGAATGAAAGCCTAGGGCACATCACACTTTCCCTTCCTTGTCTACAAAATAGGGACTGAATTAATCCTTCCCAGTTCTGAAATGCCAGGACCTACCAACTCTCTTTTCTCCCTCTGTTTCTTCCATGGCAGGGATATTCAGATATTTCTTTTACTAACAATGCATAAAACATGTTTTTCTTATACAAAATTGAGAACCACACAGTGGGATACCACTGTCCTCATTTGATGAAGATGAATAGTAAACGTCTGGCAAGCCTGACAGTGTTCCAACTGTGGCATACTCATTTAACCCCCAGAAACCATTCCATTTTATGGATTTTACAGAATCAATCTAGATGGAGAAGTTAAGTAGCTTCCCCAAGTTTCCATGACTGCTCAAGATGGGGCCACAATTTAATCCTGAGTAATCTGGATCCCCACAAGCCGATCACGATGATCAGAAAGTAAAGGCAGAAGTCCTGCTTGGAGGGGAAGTGACATAGTAGATTAGTGTTTTTTTTTTAAAGAATAACAGTTTTTTGATGTGGATTTTAAAATGCTTCCCCTTCATCCAAAATTAAGTCTCTTGTAAGATCCAATACTGGATGTGTGAAACAGTCCCAACCCTCAGTGAGTTCAGGCAGATGAGCAAACAAAGGGTTTCATTGTCTGAGGCTGGACAGTGAATCAACCTGGAATAAAAACGCAGATCTATCTGACCCAAAATTAGGTGCTGGGCTAGAGTTTGAATTTTATTCTGGAAACGAGAGTCACTGAACCACACAGGGGTGAGGAGTCTCTCTCAGATGTGTTTGCAGTGATGTCACTCTGCACAATGGAGAGGACTTGATGAAAACAGTGGGGCTAATTATTAATTAAGAGACCCTACGTTCGTCTGGAGAACAGTAAGGCTAAAGGCAGCGGCAGTGACTGAAGTGGAAGGAAAAGTTTTGTGGTCATTTGGGAGATAGAACAGGAAGTGCTTGGTGATTAGACGAGGAAGAAGAGGGGGAGGAAAAACAGGCTGCTAAGGCCCTAGTTTGATGGACTGTGTAAAAAGCAGTGATTCTCCCCTAGACAGAGCATGTAGGAAGAAGAATAGGTGTGCGGAATGAGACAGTTTTGAACTCTTTAAGTGTCACATTGAAATGGAACCCTCAGGTGAAAATGGATATAAACCTCTGTAGGCTAAGTCCATGCTGTGACATCCCAACTCATGTTTTCAAAAGTAACACACACACAGTAACTC
>NW_022681459.1:33998961-34122644 GCF_009764315.1 Trachypithecus francoisi
TAGTTTCAGACATTTAAAAACACTCAATAGGGAGAGAAATATGTAACTGTTTCCAAAGAGAAAACATTTCATGAGATTCCCAACTTTTGAGATTCTGAGAATTTCTAACTTTTTTTTTTTTTTTTTTTTTTTTGAGACAGGGTCACATTCTGTGCCCCAGGCTGGAGTGCAGTGGTGCAGTCTTGGCTCACTGCAAACTCCACCTTCCGAGTTCAAGCGATTCTTGTGCCTCAGCCTCCCGAGCAGCTGGGGCTACAGGTGCCCACCGCTACGCCCAGCTAATTTTTGTATTTTTAGTAGAGATGGGGTTTCACCATGTTGTCCAGGCAGATCTTGAACTCCTGGACTCAAGTGATCCGCCTGCCCTAGCCTCCCAAAGTGCTGGGGTTACAGGCGTGAGCCACTGCGCCTGGCCGGATTTCTAACAATTCTTTTTTTTTTTTTTTTTTTTTTTTTTTTGAGGCGGAGTCTCGCTCTGTCGCCCGGACTGGAGTGCAGTGGCCGGATCTCAGCTCACTGCAAGCTCCGCCTCCCGGGTTTACGCCATTCTCCTGCCTCAGCCTCCCGAGTAGCTGGGACTACAGGCGCCCGCCACCTCGCCCGGCTAGTTTTTGTATTTTTAGTAGAGACGGGGTTTCACTGTGTTAGCCAGGATGGTCTCGATCTCCTGACCTCGTGATCCGCCCGTCTCGGCCTCCCAAAGTGCTGGGATTACAGGCTTGAGCCACCGCGCCCGGCCTCTAACAATTCTTATACCTCCGTTGTGATATTATTGGAACAGAGCATGACATTTGAATAATTACGCCAGACATTTTTTCTTTGATTCCCATTTAGAAGCTGTATACACATAAATTCTCGCTAGATGTCAGTAGGAAATTTTAAAATTGTGAAACTTGGTGTCTTGGGCTTATTTGGGTCCCATGAGTGAGTGTGCCCCAGAACCTCACTGAGCAGCTCAAGGGAAAAGGCCGTGAGGCTGAGGAGCATAACCTGGGCGCAAGGTGAGCAAGGCTTGGGTTTTCCTGAGAATGAGGCTGGGTGTGGGTTCTGTGTGGAGCGAGGCTTATCGCCTTAATGACAACCTTCTGTTTCTGTTTCTAGTCATGTGCTCAGCCCCTCTGCTCATCAGGTAAAACCGAGTGTTCCCAGTTGGAGAAGTTTAAGGTCTTCCTGTTCATCTGAACTCCTGGCAGCGAAAACAGACATCTGTGCATTGTCCGGCTCGTTTCCTTCCCCCCAGCCCCCTGCCCGGCCCCTCCACAGCATCTGCACCATTGTGTTGTTCACATTCTTCCTTATCTTGACCTTGTGCTAACTGCCTGTTTATTGTAATGACTCCTCAGATAAAGTACTTCTTGGGACTTTTTTAATGAAATGTTCGGGGTTGAGAAATTGAGAATCCAGCTAAAAGCAGCGCACAACATTTTGAAGTGTATCTCGGGCCACGGCAAGACTGACTTCAGTTCCTGCTGGACTCATTACTTCTTTTTAGGGGGAAATGCTTGTTTCTCAGGGTGTGACTGTCAGTGACAGCCACTGGCCCCTGTGGGCCATTGCCACCCTCATTCTGTCCTCGCCCTTGCCTTCTAGGACCATCCCCCTCATTCTTCATCCTTGGTAGGTTGTCTGTCTGGCAGGTTGTCTCTTGTCCTCTGTCTCTTTGGCAGATGAACCCCCTTTTGCCTGTCTCGGGCAGACAGCATCCCCAGGGTACATCCTGGTCCTCTGGCCTTCTTCTAGACCCTCACCGTGGGGGAGCTCCATCCCATCCCGGGCTTTCTGTAGTCTGAGAGCTCCCAAGTCTCCTGAGTGCCTAACATACTTAAAGTAGTTCAGGGTCATTCTCGTTCCTCGTAAACCATTATAAAAAGTTCATAAATAATCCTGTGAGTTAAAAAGTGAATTTGAATGGGTATGAGAGACTGTGAGAACACAAGGTGAGTTTTCATTCTTCTGTTTGAAATTTGTCATAGTATATAGCTAGCAGATATGCCTGGGTTAAAAAATCACTCGGCCCTTCATTTTCCATTTTTACTTGCAGAAATACACACAAACACCACAGACACAACGTGCACACACCAGAAACAGGTTATCAGCCACTTCTGTCTTGCTGAGAACATAAGCCATGTCAGCATGGTCCAACCCTTTGATTTCTATTAAGAAGTGTTTTTATGTAACCATCTGGGGTTATACAACAGACACAGAAAAACTTCAACCCTTTTTCCCCCCAACTACAACTCTCCCATTTGAATTAACCATCTGTTTACTTCCCAGATATTATATCCCTGATGAGACCTTATCTTGGTTTTCTCAAGATTCTCACCCCTCGGTCCTGCCCTACCCACCTCAGGGCACTGCGTTCTCAGAGACCTAGTTATGGTCTTCAGTGGCTCAGATGTTTATTATATCTGTGTATTTCCTGATTCCAGTGTTAATAACAGTTTCTGGAGGGCAGTAAGAGTATCGTCAGGTCTCCTTGCCTGCCTTCCCTCTCCGCCCCCATTGTCCAGTACTTCAACCTTGGACAATCAGTTGTGAATAAGATATTTGGTTCTAGAGGTGTCTGGATTGCTTTACCACTTTAGAACTTCAGTGCTTGGTTCAATGAAAGTTGGTTGTAGTACTCACAGTGATAAACAGGTGTCAGCAAATGTATATTAATGTGAATTCTCTGGTTTGGGAGGTCAGCAATATGAGAGACTCCTTTTTAATTTTTTTTTTTTTTTTTTTTTTTGAGACAGAGTCTCACTCTTGTCACCCAGGCTGAAGTGCAATGCGCAATCTCGACTCACTGCAACCTCAGCCTCCTGGGTTCAAGCAATTCTCATGCCTCAGCCTCCTGAGTAGCTGAGACTACAGGTGTCTGCCACCATGCCCAGCTAAATTTTTGTTTTTTTCAGTAGAGACAGAGTTTTGCCATGTTGGTCAGGCTGGTCTTGAACTCCTGAGCTCAGGTGATCCACCTGCTTCAGCCTCCCTAAGTGCTAGGATTACAGCTGTGAGCCAACATGCCTGGCCAACGTGATTCCTTTGTAAGTGCTTTAGTTTTAGCTGATGTTTAATGAGTATTATTTTCGAGTAGCATGAGGTTTCGTGAGAAGAGAGGAAAAAGCAAATATTCTGGGTTCTGGGAAAAATTATTTTTGCAGAATTGACGCAGCTTCACCTGTTACCTCAGAAATCCATCAGGCCTGTTAAGAGCCTGGGCCCTTGGTTTCCTGCGGTGGGAGGAGGGGTCACATCTGCACACAGCGTAGAGTTATTGCTCTCCTCTGCATGGCCAGCCTTAGAAGGTCCGCTTTTTCATTCCTGCCCATATCACAAAGGCCTGAGATGGTTCAGCACTTCTTTTTATGAATGGCCATCTCTGCTAAAGGGCAGATTGGAGCAAAAGTCAGGAAATTAGGAGGAGTGAAAGTGGACGTGTTTGGGTCATTCTTGTTGACATAGCTTTATTCTCACAACCCAAGCTTTCAGCTGACCTGTCAATTTAAGATGTGCGTGGCTGACTGCCAAGTAATTTAGCTTATCAGAACCTCTCACCCCTGACCTTTGCTATTGGTGATTATCATTGTAATCAGATCAATTTTACTGAACCTTATAAAATACTGCCTTTGACAGCATGGGAGCCAAAATTTTCTTAAAATTTATATCTATCCATGGTGTTATTGATAATGCCCAATAAAATTACAAATCACTTTAAATTAATGTCAGCTCAGTAGCTTCATCACCAGACTATTGGGTTGGAGTATTAGATTTTAAAACATCATTTGAATCATTTAGTTGATAACAAAACAAGACATTTTATTAGATCATTAATAAATATACTCGTCAGAAATTTCCCCTGGATAGATGTAAATTGGCCTTCTGAGGCCATTTATAACTGATGAGAGAATTGTACTGCTTGATTTTAATATTTCACTGAGGAATGGAGATAAATAGCAAATGTTAATTTTGTAGGACAGTTTCATACAGTTTGTTTTGAGATGAAAGGGATATGACTTCTGACTCTTGCCTGAACCTAAGTCACTTAAAAAGGAGTCTCCCATAGTGCTGGCTGTTTTCAGCTTTAGAATTCCAATTGATATGTACGTGTTAATCAGTTGGCACCTTTCTTGACATATGTAAGAAAGCAAAATAGAAATCCTTTTAAAAATGGTTAAAACTTTGTATTCTGCCATGTCCGTTGGCGTACAGCTATCAAATTGTTAATGATTCCAAGCATTTTACTTGTCTGAAACAGGAAGCAAAAGTATATCAGAAAGGAACAGTTGGTGATTTTTCAAAACTGAGTAAGGGTCCTTTAAAGGCAGGGTCCATCTCTGCGGCCCAGGGCAGGGGTGGCCTCATTTTTAGCAGTTAGCCCAAAGACCGGAGTGGGGAATGCTCTACCATATTCCCAAGAATAGAAGTCAGAGTTAGGTTCTTCCACCCCAGGAAAACAAACATATGAGCAGAAGAGGGAGCCAGGCCACCCACACCCTTGGCCAGGGCCCTGGGCCAGCCCCTTGTGTGGTGCCCACGGGTGTGCCACGGCCATGCTCAGCTCCCCATCAGCCACAGCTGTCCCTTGCCATGCCTGGTAACCTGTGGGGTCTCCCCCTCTTCCTTCCACCCAGAGACCTCCCTCTCCAGAGGAGCAGGTCTTATGGAGCCATCTGCTCTGGGAGGAGCCTCTAGTCTGGGAGAAGGTAGAAGAGGTGGTCATATACTTGAAATGACTGACTTTTGGAGCTGAAAGTGACAGTGGTGATCTGCAAGTCCAGCGCCTTCACTTTGGGGCGCTGAGACATTGAAGCCAGAGTAGGCAGTGGAGCCTTGCGAGGTCACACACCCATTAGCCGAGAGCCGAGCCTGGGTCGGGACCCATGTTTGCCTGCCTGCCTGGTGGTCTTTTTCCCTTGCCTATTACTTTGCCATTGGACAAATTTCCTTCTACAGAGAGAATGATAATAGAAGGTGTTTTTGTGGCCTTGGGGAGATAAACAGCAGAAAAATAAATGTTGACCAATATGATGGTAATAGTAATGATTCCTACTATGTCTTGATACCTGCAATTATGCCTGACCCTCCGTGCACAGTTTTTGTGTCCCACCCAAAAAGTGTGGCAGCGACTTTCCTTACCCCTACTTTAGAGATGAGGAAACTATCCTTAGAGAGGTGACGTTTATTGCCCAAAGACACAGAGCTAGTTAATGCTAGAGCGTGATTTATAGCACTGAAGCAGTTCCAGCTCTGTGGCACATCCTTTCTGCCACACAACTCCTTTTCCAGGGGGAAATTAGTATTTGAAGGAAAGGCTAATTACCTACCTGCCAGATGGGCTCCAGAACCTGAAGATCTAAGTGGCAAAAGGAGTGCCTGAGACACGACCCCAGAAGTGGTCGTGTTTATGCCGGGTCAAGGGACGGGGAGGCTGGATCCTGTTGCAGGGGGATAGTCCACATGGATGGAGTGCTTGCCATATGCTAAGTGCTGTTCTAAGCTTAATACTTATTTTAACTGAGTTGATCCTCACAACATCCCTATGTGGTAGGCTATTACTCCATTTTACAGACACAGGAACTGAGGAACATGGGCCCAATTTCACCTAAGGTCACTACTGAGGACCTGGTAGAACCAGAGATCACACTTGGGCTGCTACTCGCACAGCCCTTTTGAGTCAGACACCCCAGACACACCCAAAATGGACACGAGACCTGGAGAGGGCGATAGGAGCTTGCTTCCAACTTCTCCCTGGAGGTTGAGGCTGGACTTTCTTACTAACACCTGGCCAGACCCATCCCAAACTAAGACAACACCAGGGAGGATGGAAGGGAGAACTCTGGAGCTGTGTTGTGGTCAGATTGGACCTTCCCATGGCTGCTGAGACTCTGGAACAAGCTGCCCCTTCTCTGGGGCATTGGGGACACCTGAGGATGCCTCCCTGCTCTTACTTTGTGGTCACACCAAGAGATCAGGGTTATAACAACCCTATAGTATAGAGAATCCCTGTCCCTTTCCATGCCACTTCCCTCCTTAGGGAAGCAAACGCCCTCCCAGGAGCCCATGCCCATTCCTGGGCCACAGTCAAAGGGAAAACCTGATCCAGACACGAGCTGCCTTGGGCCTCTGCATTTCCAGATGTCCCGTCATTGCATGTGTGGGGCTGTCTCATCTCATCCTGAGAAGGGCAGGCAGGGGTGTGGACGCTCTGCTGAGCAAATGCCCGCCGGAGTCAGTGGTTCCTATTTCCTGAATCACAGTGGCAGGTGGGGGCTGGGGAGGGGGGCACAGGGAGTTCTAGGGAGTAGTTTTTGTATGAGCCTACGTCACAGTGATGTTTAGCAGAGACCCATCTGACCGTCCTAAAGAAAGGTGCAACAGAAACTCACTTTACAGGGCCTTCATGATAACTGAATGAGATAACATACTTAAGTATCTGGTCCTTGATATCTGAGAGATACTGAGTAATGAAAATGATCCTTTCTCCCTCTCTGATACTTAACGTGGCCCCTTACATTGGGCTGCTGGTTCTGGAGGGTCGCAGGGAAGCAGGATGGTTCACGCTGCTTTCACCACAAGCTCTGGCACCCAGTAAGAACCAGCACGGCATGCATGGAGCACACACCATACACCAGGCTTGGTGCTAAGAGCTTTACATACTTGATCTCATTTAACTGCCCTTAGAAGTCAGGGAATGGTCCCCATTTCACAGAATACTGAGGTTCATAAATGTCAAATAACCTGCCTGGAGAAGCCAGGTCTGAGAACAAGGTCTGTGCTCATAACCAGGTGGTACCTGTGGTCCCAGAGTCACAGGCCTTCTTAAGATGTGAAATTTGGTTAGAGATCAATTTTCTGTCTCTGGAATCACCATATCCCCTCTCAATTCTTATGTGTTCACAGGCAAGGACGTGTCAATGTAGAGACTTTGGAGGACAAAGTGAACTTCCTGAGCCCCAATAGGCAGGAGTCCTGCCAAAGCCAAAATGTATGTGTCACCTTGGAAGATGATGCCCCAGGAAGAATGGGGAGAAGGGAGGAGGAAAAACTGCTGATGAGGCTGACTTGCTCTTCGGGGCCCGTCATATCAGCAAAGCCAGCTCTTTTGAGATGGAAGAACAAAGATGCTTCTCCTCTGTGAAGAGGTGACAGTGGTGTTCTGGGTGAAGGAGAGCAGCTTTGTCCTGGAAGGAATCTGACTTGGAAGGAGGCCCAGTTGTCCAGCAGGCGCGTGCTCCCTTTCTTCTCTGGCTTCCAAAGAGCTCTCTGCAAAGCTCCTTCCTGGAGCTGCTGGCAGGAGGCCCTTTGCTGGGGGGCAATCCATGGGGACGTCTGGAGCAGTGGGAGCCTATCTTGGGACCTGGACGGGAGCTGCTCCACTTCAGCACCCAAGCTATGAGGCACATGGCTAGGCACCACGAGGCCATGAGTGAAAGCAGCCTGGATTTGGATTTCAGGAGAACTGGGCTTGAGTCCTAGTTCTGCCACAAACCATGTGACTCTTAGACAGTCACTTTATGTTTTTATTTCCTTGGCAGTAAAACTGTCATTACCTACAATATGGAAATTGTAAGGAACTACTGAAAAAACAAATCTTAAAATGTTCTGTGCGGACTCTCAAATACTGTGCAAATATTAAACTGTTGTAAAATCCAGTCTCTGCCTTTGAGATTTAAAGTCTGATGAGCAGGTAAACACAAGCACACATAAGACAACAGTCTCCATTTAGTGCTGGCTGATGGGAACAGAAAGCAAATGCTTTGAGTTTGGGGTAGTGGGCTGGGGTGATGAGGGAAGGCAGGAACGCGGGGAAGGCAGACCGTGATTTTTTTTTTTTTTTTTTTTTTTGAGAGGGAGTCTTGCTCTGTTGCCCAGGTTGGAGTGCGGTGGCGTGATCTTGCCTCACTGCAACCTCTGCCTCCTGGGTTCCAGCAATTCTCTGCCTCAGTCTCCTGAGCAGCTGAAATTACATGTGCCTTCCACCATACCCGGCTAATTTTTGTATTTTTAGTAGAGATGGGGTTTCACCATCTTGGCCAGGTGGTCTTGAACTCCTGACCTCATGATCCACCCGCCTTGGCCTCCCAAAGTGCTAGAATTACAGGTGTGAGCCACCGTGCCTGGCCTTGAATGGGTTTTTAAAGATTTGGGCAGACAAGCTGGGTCACTGGGCGCTCCCACAGAGGAAGCATGAGCCAAGGTGCAGCAGCCATTCCACACACAACCTGCTTTAGCTATCAGGTGCAACAGAGGCTGCACAGCGGTGACACATTAGGAGAAATCCAATCTGCATGTGTGTTTTATTTGCACCACACAGTGTTTACTATCATCTGGCCACTTAAGACAGGGATATTTAAAAAGAAAAATTCAGATTTCCCTTTTTTTTTTTTTTGAGCCAGAGTCTCCCTCTGTCACCCAGGTTGGAGTGCAGAGGTGCAATCTCAGCTCACTGCAACATCCGCCTCCCAGGTTCAAGCAATTCTCCTGCCTCAGTCTCCCGAGTAGCTGAGATTACAGGCGTACGCCACCACGCCTGGCTAATTTTTGTATTTTCAGTAGAGACAGGATTTCACCACATTGGCCAGGCTGGTGTCCAACTCCTGACCTCGTGATCTGCCCACCTGGGCCTCCCAAAGTGCCAGGATTACAGGCATGAGCCACCACGCCTGATCCAGATTTTCCATTCTTTTTAAAAACCGGAAGACCTGGCCACACTGGGTCCTCTTCCCCAGCCAGTAATGATCCTCTGAAGTTTCTGAGAGGGTTCAGGCCACACCCACTCCATTGCCTGCTTCCTTTCCCACCTACTCCAGTTAACTCACTCCATCACCACCTGACCTGCCAGCATCTGGGCTCCTGATTCCTGTGTAAACAAAACCTTCGACTGGGAAAAAAGTTTTACGAAGGGAGCTGTAGGAGGGGAGTCATGGGTCCCTAGACGCCCGAAGGGAGAGACTGAAGTGGACCCAAGCTATAAACCCTCCCCTGTCAGCCGCCTCCAGCTGCCACCAGGCCTACTCCTGCACACCTGACATCTTTGCCCATGGTCATCGATGCAATCACTTTCTTCACTGCCTCCTTCTTCTCCTTCTTGTCACTGTTGAGCTCTGCCTTCAGCTCGAAGATGTCCCCTAAGGAAAGGAGGCATGAGTGATCCCTCCCTACCCTGGCAGGGGACAATTCCCGGTATCTAATTTCCAGAAGAACCAGAGGGAGGCACGTAAGACACCCTATGCTGTTGGTGAGGGCAGCTTCACGCGCCTGGCCTCAGGTGGGCCAGGCAACAGTGAGGGACAACTGTTAGGAAAGGAATTAACAAGATGGAAGCTTCGAGGCTGGGTGCAGTACCTCACACCTGTAATCCCAGCACTTTAAGAAGCTGAGGATCGGCTGGGCGTGGTGGCTCATGCCTGTAATCCCAGCACTTCGGGAGGCCGAGGCACGCGGATCACGAGGTCAGAAAATCAAGACCATCCTGGCCAACATAGTGAAACCTCAATAAAATACACAAAATTAGCCCGGTATGGTGGCGCATGCCTGTAATCCCAGCTACTCGGGAGGCTGACAGCAGGGGAATCACTTGAATCAGGGAGTTTGAGGCTGCAGTAAGCTGTGATTGTGCCACTGCACACCAGCCTGGGTGACAGAGCAAGACCCTGTCTCAAACAAAAAACAAACAGGTTTTTTGTAGGAGAAAGATCTAAATCCTGGTTCTGCTGCCTGCTAACTAACCCCCAGCAGGTTCAAATCACTCTGAGCCTCAGTTTCCTCATCTATAGAATCAAATGATGATGCCTACTTCACAGGGTTGCTAGGAGCTTAACTGACAAAACGCATGTAAAAAACAAGGCCGGGCGAGGGAGAGGTGGGTGGACTGCTTGAGCCCAGGCATTTGAGACCAGTCTGAGCAACACAGTGAAAACCTGCCTCTACAAAAAATATAAAAATTAGCTGGGCATATTGGCACGCATCTGTAGTCCCAGCTACCTGGGAGAATCGATTGAGCCCCGGAGGTTGAGGCTGCAGCTCCAACCTGGGGGACAGAAACCCTACCTCAAACAAACAAAAAAAGAACAAGCACAGTACTGGCACGTAGTACATACTGTATAGATGCCAACTCCCCACTTCCTCCGACTTGGAGGGGATCTTGTGGTTAAGACCATGAGTCAGGTGAGCCCCAGCCGGGGGACCTGCACAATTCCCTCCACCTCTCTAAGTTGGAGCTCCCTCATCTAGAAAGCGAGGGATGATGATGAAAGTTGCATTAAAGACTATAGTGTGTGGAAAGCACCCGGCAGAGCCCCAGACACCCAGTGAGAATTCAATGAGCAGTGGCTCTGGCGCTACCCATCTACTGAACTCAACAGAGGTGCTCTGGGCTTCTGCGAGCTGCCAGGCCAGGCCTATGCCCACAGCAGGCACTGAGTTGACTGCCCAAGGCAACTCTCCTGCCTACCTGGCTCTGGAGAGGTGGGAAGCAGGCAGGCCTCCCTTTAGGTGTGTCTGAGGGTAGGTTGTGGGGCAAGGCACTAGAAAGGGGCCCACTAAGGCCCGAGGCCCAGTGTCTGGTTGGAGCCCCTGAGGACCAGGGTCCTCAGGCTGGGCTGGCAAGCAAGGGGCAGCCCGCTCACCTCTGGGCCTCGTGGTCGTCCTTGGGTGTATAGTTGGCCAAGCAGTCCAGGATGAAGATCTGGCCCCACTTGCTGCACTCGTTCAGGGCTGTCAGCAGCTTGTTGATGGACTGTGGGTTCAGATCGAGCAGGTTGCTGCTGGGGTGAGACTCGGCGATTTCTGAGAGCGCTGCCACCACGTTGGCCACCACCTGGTTGAGAGAGTAGAAGGGGCAGAGGCTAGGGGTGCTGCTCACAGGCCAGTGGGGAGTGGGCTAATGATGCTGGCTGGACAGAGGTCAAGTATCCTGAAAGGAATATGACCCAATGGGCAGGGTCTGGAGCTGCAACAAGACACACTCCAAGCACTCACCTTACTAACTCCTCTGCAAACTGGAACAAAACCAAGTGTGCCTTATAAGAGACTTAATGTTGAATGAAGGGGAGGCATTTCAAAATTCACATGAAAAAACTATTATTCTTTTTTAAAACAACCTAATCTACTATGTGACTTCCCCTCCAAGCATGACTTCTACCTTTACTTTCTGATAATTGTGATCAGCTTATGGGGATCCAGGTTACTCAGGATTAAATTGTGGCCCCATCTTGAGCAGTCATGGAAACTTGGGGAAGTCATTAACTTCTCCCTCTGCAATGATTCTGTAAAATCTGTAAAATGGAATGGTTTCTGGGGGTTAAATAAGCATGCCACAGTTGGAACACTGTCAGTCGTGCCAGACGCTGACTATTTGTCTTCATCAAATGAGGACAGTGGTATCCCACTATGTGGTTCTCAATTTAGTAAAAGGAAAACATGCTTTATGCATTGTTAGTAAAAGAAATATCTGAATATCCCTGCCATGGAAGAAACGGAGGGACAAAAGAGAGTTGGTAGGTCCACTGGGAAGGATGAGTTCAGTCCCTATTTTATAAACAAGGAAGGGAAAGTGTGATGTGTCTAGGCTTTCATTCAAGTCACAGTCATCACGCTTTACTGAGAGTGGGACCAGGGCTCTGGGAGTTGCTACGGTCAAGTTACAGACAAAAACTAACACTTGTAAGACAGGAGAGGAGCATTTACCTACAAAAGCAGTCAGAAATGTATATATAACTACATTTGGTGAGCAAATGAAAGCTGCCAGACTCAGAAAAACGGAGATGCTAATGGAACTGACTTCAGTAACCAGGGTTTTCTATGGAATTCATTGCCCAGGGTGACTTCCAATAAAATCCCCACCCACCTGCATTTTTCTCAGGAATAGAAAGCTCAGGCAGCCCAAGACGAATAGTGCAGTCATCATAGACAGGCAGGGTGGCCACAAGGTGGGCAGCAGCAGGGATGGGCATTGTGAGCCATTGGGTGGGTCTGCCGAGTGGGGGCATCGTGAGCCAGTAGCCTGACTTGGTTGCTTCCTGGTAACCAGGTGACATAGGAGGCTTTGTGGGTACAAAGCATCAGCCAGAGCCAGCAGCCTTCAGTCAGCAGCTAGTAGTAGAAGGAGGAGGAGCTCTGACCTCATTCTCTCGTGGCAGTTTTTGTGCCTCTTGGTATTTGTGTGTGTCTTTCTTCTTTAAACAACACAGAAGTTAACCACCTTCATAGACCAGCCAGTTTGAGAGGTGGCGGCAGAGTACGGACTGAGGCTCCGGGCCGCCTGGGGTCACACCACTTCTGGAAGTGGGGGACCACCCAAACTAGTGTGGCTGCGAGAGCAGTGCAGTCCGTTTGATTGAAGACTCAGGCGGGAGGGAAGAGTAGTGAAGGTGCCCTATGGGGGAACGAACTTAATTCTTGTATGGGCCCCAGAGGTGGCCTCAGCTGTGACTTCTGCAGGCTGAACGTGGGACCCTGTGATGAGTCTGAGGTTCCTGAGGCTGTGGCAGCCATGGCACCAGCATCCACCGCTGCAGAGCCTGCCAAATTGGATTTGGGAGCCACGGAGGTCCATCCCCACAGCAACCCAAAGATCCCCAAAGGTAAAGAAGCCATGGGTGCCATTTGCTCTCTGGCATCTCTCTGGCCCCCACCGCCCCCACCCCTTTGCCGTCCCTCCCCCTCAGAGACATCCTCAGCTTCCAGCTCCCTCCTGCCCATAGCCGGCTTTCCCGGGGCTCGGCATGGGGGACAAAGGCTGGTTCTGCCTCTGTCTTTGTTGTTGAGCCTTCTCTGTGGAGGCCGTTTCGGTCTAGTCCCTCCCTTTTCTCAGTAAAATTTCAAATCCTCCAGTTTTGGAGTCCCCATGCCATTCTCTATCCTTACCTATGCAGCTGGTCTGGGCCCGAAGTGAACGAGCCAGTTAAGGGCCCAGTCGTTTCTTTTCTCCCATTCCTTAAGGTAAGCTAATAACTGGGGTAAGTCAGACTCAAATATGTGGAGAATTCTGAAATTCAAAATAGAGTGTGCCACGGAAGAGGTTATATGGTATTCTTAATAGTAAGTCCCATTGTCAGAAGCTGCTTTATTTCTTCCCATTGTAATTTGAACAAAGAAGGAAAAAAAATTAGGGGACATGCTTCAAATGACTACGAAAGGTATGACATGTTACAGCCAGAGCCGTAAAGAAGTTGTTTTTGTTTTGGTTTTACCCAAAGGAGTTTAGCCATGGAGCTCTCATTACTTTAAAATTCCCACTTTGACATGAATGTCTCTTCAGCCCTGCTGCAGTTTAGTCCCTATTTTATAGACAAGGAATGGAAAGTGTGATGTGTCCTAGGCTTTCATTCAAGTCACAGTCATCACTGTTTACTGACAGTGAGACCAGGGCTCTGGGAGTGGCTACGGTCAAGTTAAAGACAAAAACTAACACTTGTAAGACAGGAGAGAAGCATTTACTTACAAAAGGAGTCCGAAACAGACTCAGAAAAACGGAGATGCTAATGGAACTGACTTCAATAACCAGGGTTTTCTATGGAGTTCATTGCTCAGGGTGACTTTCAATAACCCGCTCCCCCGCTCCGCTGCACTTTTCTCAGGACTGGAAAGCTCAGGCAGCCCAGGACGAATAGTGCAGTCACCATAGACGGGCAGGGTGGCCACAAGGTGGGCAGCAGCAGGGATGGGCATTGTGGGCCATTGGGTGGGTCTGCGGAGGGGGCATCATGAGCCACTAGCCTGACTTGGTTGCTTCCGGGTACCCAGGAGACATAGGAGGCTTTGTGGGTACTAGGCATCAGCCAGAGCCAGCAGCCTTCCGTCGGTAGCTGGGAGTGGAATGAGAAGCTGTGAGTACCCTCTCATGACTGTTTATTTGTCCCTTGGAGCTTGTTGCGTTCCTTTGTTTTTGAAATAACACAGAAGAACCCCACCTTCACAGACAAGAGAGAGAGCCCATCTTATTTGTTTTTAAAAATAAGCAAAAATGTGAGGGGGAGTCTTGTGAGGATGATGGGAGGGGCTTCCAGAAAAGAATATCTTGCATGGAATTCCTGAAATGGGAACAAACTCATTTTGGGCAAAGAACAGAGAGACACAAGGGTGAAATGGACTGCACCGCTCTAGCAGCCACACTAGTTTGGGTGTAGCAGAGTGAAATGAATATGATGGGTTAAGGCCTTGTGCACACAGTGAGCACTGACAAAGAATATGGACTTTAGTTGAGATGGGAAACCACTGGAGGATTATAGCCTGGGGATTACAGTTAATTCTCCAAGAAAAAGACCAGCGGCTCTGTGAGAATATACTGTAATGCAGGCAAGGGTGGAAGCAGGGAGACCAGCTAGGAGGCTGGTTGGGTAGTTCAGGTGAGAGTCAACAGTGAAGAGACAAACAATAATGACCTGAAATAGGCTGACTTGAGAATCTTTAGATTCAAGTGAATCTAAAAGATAATAAAGTGGTAAATAGACAAGTCACCGAAAAAGAAATGCAGATGATACTTAAACACATCTTCACACATAAGAGAAAGGCAAATGTCAACTCTACTGCAGTGTCTCTCCTATTGAGGGAAATTCCAAAAACACGGCAATACATCCTCTGGTTTGGCTGTAAGGGAAGTTGCATTCATATAGTGGTGGTGAAAATGCAAAATGGCTCGACTCCATGAAGGGGAATTTGGCACAATCTCACAACCTTGCAAATACATTTAAACCGGAAACCCTACTTGGAGGCGTTTTATCCTGAAGGTATACTCCATAAATATGAAACAACGTATGCAGAAAGTCCTTGTCGCACTGTTTTCCGTAGCTCTATATGGGAAATAACTGAAATGTCTAGTAAGGGTCTATTAAAATTAACTGGTACTTCCGCCTAAAGGAGAACTATGGAGCTGTAAACAAGGGTAAGATGTCTTTTTACTGCTACCGAGTGATTCCCAAGATAGGTTCCACAGAAAAGGAAAAAGGGAGAACACGCAGTAATATACACAAAAGAAAGCAGGGGGAATAATGTGTGATTATTAAAACAAACAAAAAAACAACGCTGGGGAATTCTTGATGATGGGACTGTTCTCTCCTTAACTTCAGTGGGTAGCCGAAGTGCGTATTTTCTCAAAATATTATTGTTTTGTGGTTTTCTAAAGGATGTTAACTGTTTACTTTTGACCTTTGAGTTAATTTGAGAAAGCTTTACTTTGTAATTGATTGTGGCTTATGTAGCATATAGACTGCTTTTACATATTATTTGATCCTCTCAATGGTTTAAGTTAGGTGTAATATGGGAATTTTACTTGTGTTACATGAGAAGTCTGGTTCTAAGTATAAATTGAGTTTTTTGAAGTTTGAAAAAATAAGAGTCAGATCAAGAATGTAAATTCTAGACATAGGGCATATAAAACTAGGATTTATTAAAAGGTGCATATGGGCTGCTTTGGATACTACCTTTTTAAAAAAAACTTTCCTTTAGTTTATTAAAGTAGTGAAGCCTCAGGATTAAAACAGTAACATTAGATAATGAGAAATCAAATGGAGATACTTGTAAGTCAGTAATGCTTTTCATTTTTAAGAGACAGGGTCTTGCTTTGTCACCCAGGCTAGAGTGCAGTAGCATGATCATAGCTCACCGCAGCCTCAAACTCCTTGGCTCAAATGATCCTCCCACATCATTCTTCCACGGAGCTAGGTACACAAGAGCTCACCACCACACCTGGCGAATTCTTAAAATACATTTTGTAGAGAAGAGGCCTCACAATGTTGCCCAGGCTGGTCTCAAACTTGTGACCTCAAGCAATCCTCCTGCCTTAGCCTCCAAAAATGTCAGGATTACAGCCATGAGCCAGCACACCTAGCCCACAAATGTTCCTAAAAGTCTGAAAAATGAAGTTACATGCTGTTAAATCTATCAATGGATAACAATATACTATGATATGTCAAATGTCACAGCTCAGTCATGGTCACTACAACATTGATTAAAACGTAGAACAGTTCAGGCAAGTCTGAGAACTGAGAGGGAAGTACTACAGGATTGCTTTGGAAGCCAGAATTGGGATTGTCAGAGCTGGGAAAGCAGAAGCAAGGCGTGAGTGTGCACAGGACTGGGGCACGCAGCAGCTCCATGGTATGCTGGGTGTCCTCTTACACGGCAGGCCACCTCCAGGCCAGCAGATGAGAATCACCTGATGGGTGGAAAGAGTGGATTTAGGTAAAATCTCAGACTGTGCATCGCAACTGAGAGAAGGTATGTGTTTGTCTGATGGGACATAACGCTAATCAAAGTGACAACACAGGGATAATAGAGCAGGTGAGTAAATGCAGTAAGCCACCTGCCACCTCTCCAGGGCATCAACCATCCCAAAGAAATATTGGGGCAGCAGGATTTGACAAAGCTTGTGAGAAGAGCTCTCAGTTCAGGGTCCAAGGCATGATCTAGAGGACTCGGGTGTTGAGGGACCTCTGTCCCCAGGGAAACAATTACATTTTTGCCCCAGATCTTCATGCCTCACTGTGGTAACTCTGGGCAAGCCACTCAAAACGTCTTAAGTTTTAATTCATTGACTTGGAGAATACGGCTTGTAGCCACTGCTCTGCCCGTCCCTCGTGGATAATTTGGGGATCAAGGAAATGACAGATCTCTTTCATGAGCTGGAAAGCATCATGCCCATGGAAACAGTGAAGTCACTTTCCACCCTCCCCTGCCTGAGAGCCATACACGCTCCGTCTCTGTATCCAACCACTACCAAGTATCTGGACAATTCTTCCAGACATTGAATGATTGAACACTTCTGGGCATTTGCAAAGCATGAGTCTTCTTAAGCCTTTATCTGTATCTCATCGTTTTTAGCCCAATAGATCTTAGTAGGTCTGAACTGAGGCACAGAGGGGTTCATTTCACTCTCCCAGGTATGTGCAGATTCTAAGTAGGATTTGATCCCAGGCCATTCTTGGTGACTTGGATCTGCTGCTTTTCTGTATTGTCTCATCTAAATAAAGGTATCTGCCTGCACAAACAGTCCGTTTTAAGTGCAATGAACCTAGCAAAATCCTCCTAGAACCCAAATCTAATTCAGGTAGAGTTGAAAAGCAGACGGTAAAAACTGGGATCAAAAGTTTCATCTGGGAATAAGTTGCTACTAATTTCTCTGCTGTCCTCTGCCAGCAACATTTCAAGCACTGTATTTATCATAATATATTTCCTAGGATCTAAGAAGTCTGCTCTACCTTGCAGATTTGGCCGCCCGTCCCAAGCGCTGGACAACAAAAATAGGGAGACGAAACAAAATTTGGCCTATAGAAAAGAAAGATAATGTGGAAATTAAATCATTAAGTTCACTTAAGCAAATCCTTCGACACCAAGGAGAATGGTCCGGCAGCAGCTCAGTCTATGCTTCAACCGCCCCGCTCCATACACTCCAGCCCCAGTCCACTTCCCTAAGGTTCCTTGTGGGATTCCTCAGCAACACCAATGCACTGACCATCACTCTATATTCTCCTAGGTTCTGATGAAGATCTGCAGGAGCCTGCACATGGTGGTGTGGAGAATATGAAATCAGAACTTGTAAGACGTATTTCTTTCTCTGGAAATTTTTTTTTTTGGTTTGCTTTTTGTTTATTCTGGGCTTCTAGACTATCAAGTGAATATCATTTTTGACTGCCATCATGGATCAGGCTTCAATTGGTCATGGACTCTAGCGACTGGTCACAACACACACAAACACCAAGAGACACAAAAACTGCCATGAGAGAATGAGGTCAGAGCTCCTCCTCCTTCCACTACCAGCTGCCGACTGAAGGCTACTGGCCCTAGCTGAGGCCTAGTACCCACAAAGCCTTTGATGGCAGTCAAAGGACGGCATCACTTACAAATTGTTTGGTAGTGAGTGTATTTCTCAGTAGCTACCTTTTCTCCCTGAAAAATGGTTTTGTATTTGCCAGCCAACATGGACACTTGCTAAATATTCCCCCCAAAAAACCCACTGCATTTTCCACAAGCATCCTCTATGCTTTCTTTTGGGGCCAGTTACCTGATCACTGTTTTGTTGGTTTTTTTTCCCTCTTATTGCAGAGAAAGTCGATCATCCAGTCTCACCTCTGTACGTATTCTTTTTTCTTTAACAGCTTTATTTAAACGTAGTTGACGTGCAAAACAATGTACCCATTTAAAGTAGGTGATTCAGCCTTGTTAGATCTACTAACATTCCCACATCTCAGAATAGGGAACTGAGGCACAGAGGGGTTCATTTCACTCTCCCAGGCATGTGCAGATTCTAAGCAGGATTTGATCCCAGGCCATTCTTGGTGACTTGGATCTGCTGCTTTTCTATATTGTCTCATCTAAATAAAGGTATCTGCCTGCACAAACAGTCCGTTTTAAGTGCAATGAACCTTGCAAAATCCTCCTAGAACCCAAATCTAATTCAGATAGACTTGAAAAGCAGACGGTAAAAACTGGGATCAAAAGTTTCATCTGGGAATAAGTTGCTACTAATTTCTCTGCTGTCCTCTGCCAGCAACATGTCAACCACTGTCTTTATTATAATACATTTCCAAGAATCTAAAGAAGTCTGCTCTACCTTGCAGGTTTGGCTATCCTTCCCAAGCGCTGGACCACAAAAATATGGAGATGGACCAAAATTTGGCATGCAGGAAATAAAGGTTGTGTGGAAATTAAATCATTAAGTTCACTTAAGCAAGTAATTCCAGTTTACTGGGTGGGTGCCCTGAGCTTCTTGCAGCCCCTGATGTAAACAGGGATAAAGGACATATGAGACTGGTCCGGAATCTGAGGCAGAGAGTGATGAGGAGGCTGTGAGTTTGGGGTAGGGAGGGAAAAAAGGGCCTGGCTGAAAGGAAGGCAGGGTCCTGGGCTCTCTACAGTCCAGCCTGGGAAGGACAGAGCCCAGGGAGGCCCAAAGCTCCCTCCTGACACCTGCACAAAGAAGTGTAGTCTGGCCAGACAGTGCTCTATAGACTGCTGTGGGGTTGGGGAGTGGCTTCTCCTAGGTACAGGACCTCAGGCACCTGCAGGATGCAGGCTCCAGGGTCCCTCGGATGCCTGTTGATGGCTGTCCTCTGAGGGGGTGTAAATTGGCTCGCTGGGTACCCACAATGGGCAAGGCACTTGCTCCAGTATAATGCACTAAACACTGACAAATCCACACCCATTTATGATAGGCACAATTACAATTACTATCCCCATTTTAGAGCTAGGGAAACTGAGACACTGAGCAGTTAACTTGACCAGGCTCTGTAGATAAACAGTCAGGGTGGAGCTGGGGTCTCAACACAAGCAGGCTCCCTCCACAGTGTGAGCTCCTAGCTACTGGCTGTCCCACTGCCCTTGTCCAGCCTCGGCTGTCTGGGGTGGCAGTTGTGCCTTTGGGCTGCAGTTGAATGACCAATTGCCTTTTCCAGACTGGCTCCCCGCTGCCCCACTCCCACCAGCAGCCTCTTAGGTCCCAGAAGCTGATAATGGTGTGATAAAATGGGCTTTTGAGAACGGAGACAAGGGTGTGGGTGAACTGAAAAACGCTGAACAAAGGGGTTGTCCCCTCCTCATCCAGGGGAAACCATTTCTAGGAGCTGACCCAAGGTGAGCAGGCCCCAAGGGGCAGGCCAGCATGTGCTACAGGGACATCTCAGGAATGTTCAAGCCCCACAGTGAAGCATTTTCCCTAACGCGGCCTAGAGAAGTGATGGAGACCTTCCTGTGCTTTTCTCCTGGACCTCCCCAGGAATGTGCATGTGAGGTTCCAGGGCGAGCCTTACTACGGACCAGGCTGTGAAACTGGGAGCTGCCTTGAGAAGACATTCCTCAAAATGTTGCCAAAAAGAGTAGTGTTTATTTCCATGACTGAAGGGGCTGCTTCTGTCCTCCTGATCAAGGGGATGCAGGGGACATGCTCAGAGAATCAGCGACCACCTGCCCTGGACCTATGGAGACAGGCGAGGGTGGCATTGCTGCAGCTCCCCAGGGAGGCCTGTGCAGCTGTGACACCACCTCCATCACCCACTTGAGGGCTCAGCGGCTCCATACTGATCCCCATGCCCCTCACCCCACTCTCTGTTGTTTTCTGAGGAGGGTTGGAGGCATTCCCTAGCCAGGCGCTGAGGACTGTCCCTTTGTATTAGGAGGAGCCTGTGGGTCTTCATACTGCACTCGAGGAAGATGAGATATGCGTCCCTACAAGGGCTTCCCTCCTGTGCCGTGGCCTGCCTGTTCCCTGACCTTTGCCTATTTCTTCTGTCCTTGACTATTTTAGATATGGTCTGTGGCCTGGAGGCACAGCAGGGCCCCACAGTGGCCCCAGCAAAGGCAATCGAGGTGGAGGAGCAGATGTATGGGGAGTCACAGAGGTGCTGGCCCCGGGAGAGGCCACCGAGGAGGTGGAGGCTGCTGAGGAGGAGGGAAGGTTCAGAGTGGGATGACGTGTCAGAGAAGTACCCAGCCAACAGCTAACTGAGCCTGATGCCTGAGCAGTAGGGAGTTTTCCCTGGACAGTGGGTCCTGGGGTGCGGTTCTTGCTCACCTGGGAAGGATGTGGAGTCTAGTGAGGATACAATAGTGGCCCTGAGAGGGGCATCAGGGAAAAATGAGGAGGGTTCCAGGAACCCTGCTGTGGGCTAGAGGCAGAAAACCCTTGAGCCCAGGCCATAAGCAGACCAGGAACAGGGCTGAACCTCCCAGTCGCATCCATGAACTCGGTTAGAGGACCATTTATTTGGTGAGGGGTCCATGGTTGTGCCATCACCAAGGGGCATGAGAAGGCTGGAAAAGGGAATGCTTCCGTGTCGTTTTCAGTTTTAAAATGCACATTAGCCATAAAAGCTACTGGCAAGTCCTGCATTTGGAAAACAGTTAATTTTATATAACCTTTAAAGTCAATAATTCTATTCACTGTCCCAACCAACTTAGCAAGCCCTAGAATGCTCCTTCAAGACACACCGGTGGTCATGTTGCTAGTGCTGGGATGTGGGGTGAGGCTAAGGCACACAGGTGATCCACTGTGATTAAATGGATCAGGCTCAGGGTTGACACCAGCCAGGCCAGGGACAGAGCATGGGGCTGAGATCTTAACCTTGAAGAGTATCCAATTCTAAAGACAGGGTGCAGGGTACAGTTAGTGTATGGTTATGGCTGGAGCCATCATGGCCAGCCTGTGTGAAGTTAGGACTCAGGTGGACTGGGTCGAATGAGAAAGGTGCCATCCCCATCACAGAATGGGCATCCATTGGTGGTCTGATGGAGGCTGTGTCAGAATCCTATTCCGTTAGGAATTGGGGCCAGGTCACACTAGGTCAAGGCAGGGTGAATGTGACTTGAGGGCTACAGGCAAGAACAGGCTTTCACGAGACTCAGCTACCCTAGACCCCAACTCACCAGGCCCTACTCCCTCCCTCACTCATGTGGCTCAGCGCCCCCATGTGACAAGGCCTTGAGCCAGGAACCCTGCAGAAGGGAGGAGGGAGGGGAAGGCCCTGGACTCCAGGAGGCTACAGGAAGGGTCATCTAAGGACAGGGCTCCTGAGTCTGCAGGACACGCTCCCTTCCACATGAGAATCCCAGAGGGGACGAGGGGCAGGGTACATAGTGTAGACCCCTGTCCTATGACCAGGTAGCTGGAGGGCAGCAGGGAGAGGACAGCAGAAAAGACCCTGTAGAGTAAGAGAAGTCCAGGACAAACTCTCTGGTCCTCCAAGGCCTTTACTCCATAGGGAGGCTCCGGGACCCAGATTTGGGTAAAAGAGACCTGAAGGGCAAAGGCCTGAATCCCTCAGAACGGAGGAGTCAGGTCACAAATATGCCCAGCAGAGACCACAGCAGAGGATCTAGGAGATCGGGGGGCAAAGGGATCCCAGATTCCCTGCCAGGATGTGAGGAGGTGGCAGGGGCAGACGACTGAAGGTCCCCTGTGTGTGTGACAGGTCAAGGCCTAGGAGGGTCTCAAAGCAGGCAGGGGCCAGGCTCTGGCGTTCTCAGGACTGGCAGATTGGTTTCAGGAACACTCTGAGGCACCCTCCTCGGGGACATTGTGACTCACATCTGAAGTGTCCTGCACTGGAACCGGGGACCTGACCCCTGCCACACACCGAGGTCAGGGCTCCCTCCGTGGAAGCTCAGCCTCTCATGTCCTGTCCCTCCTACGCCCCACGGGATAGCCGAAGGCCACCCACACAGTCACTCTGTTTCTGCCCTCCTCTGAGGAGCTCCAAGACAACAAGGTCACACTGGTGTGTCTCATCAGTGACTTCTCCTCAGGTGCTGTGATGGTGGCCTGGAAGGCAGACGGCACCCCCATCACCCAGGGCATGGAAACTACAAAACCCTCCAAATAGAACAACAAGCAGTACGCAGGCAGCAGCTACCTGAGCCTGACCAGTGGAGGTCCCACAGAAGCTACAGCAGCCAGGTCACGCATAAAAGGAGCACTGTGAAGTTGACAGAGACCCCTGCAAAATGTGCTCAGGCCCCTGACCCTCACCCCATCCATAGGGTCCTTGAGCTGCAGGATCCCAGGGCAGGGGTCTCCTCTCTCATTCCAAGGCATCCAGCCCCTCTCCCTGCATCCAAGTAACCCTCAATAAATATTGTCAATTAGAAATCCTGTTCCATCTCATTATTTTTTATCTCATGTTCAATTTGCAACCTCCAGGAGAGGCTCTCATCTATCTGAGACATCATCCAAAGAGGCCCTTCCTCACCTGGTCACCCCTTCCCTCCATACTCCACTGTAGCCTGGAGCCCCGCATGGCATCTTGCTCAGGCCAGGCAGATCTTGCAATCCCCCCCACCCCGCCCCCGATTCTGATGACAGTGACCCACCGTGCCTCTTCTGGTGGCCCCAGGATCCTCCTGAGAGAACCCAGTAGACCTGGCTTTCTGCACTCTGTTCACATTCTGTCCTGGGCACATCTTTCTCCTGCTTCATGCCTGAAGTTGGTCATTAACCCCAAGTGGACTGGTTCCTTAAAGTGGCAAGTGGGATTTAGAGATCACACTCGGGCTGCTACTCGCACAGCCCTTTTGAGTCAGACACCCCGAACACACCCAAAAGGGACACGAGACCCAGAGAGGGCGATAGGAGTTTGCTTCCAACTTCTCCTTGGAGGTGGAGGCTGGACTTTCTTACTAACACGTGGCGAGACCCATCCCAAACTAAGACAACACCAGGGAGGATGGAAGGGAGAACCCTGGAGCTGTGTTGTGGCCAGATTGGACCTTCCCATGGCTGCTGAGACTCTGGGACAAGTTGCCCCTTCTCTGGGGCATTGGGGACACCTGAGGATGCCTGCCTGCTCTTACTTTGTGGTCACACCAAGAGATCAGGGTTACAATAACCCTGTAGTGTAGAGAATTCCTGTTCCTTTCCATGCCACTCCTTAGGGAAGCAAACGCCCTCCCAGGAGCCCATTCCCATTCCTAGGCCACAGTCAAAGGGAAAATCTGATCCAGACACAAACTTCCTTGGGCCTCTGCATTTCCAGATGTCCTGTCATTACGTGTGTGAGGGCAACTCTCCCATCTCAGCTAGAGAAGGGCAGGCAGGGGTGTGGACACTCTGCCGAGCCAATGCCCTGTGTCCCTCCGAGGATTACATCATTTCAACAGTCCGTGAGCCTGTCACAGTGTTTGATGTTCAGCATGTTCAGCATCAAACCTGCAAAGGGTTTCTTAAACAGAAAGGTTTACTAAAGTTCAGCATGACTTTTCATCTAATGCCAAGTTAAGATTGCCTTTCTTTGTCTGAGACAGCAGTGTTGCTTTATCTTTTTTTCTTTATCAGTTGAATTCAGATATGAAAACTCGATCATGTACATTACAGATGTTAGTGACAGTTTCCTCTTGGGGCTGGAAGGAGAGTCTCTTACCAACTGATCCCTAATGTAAGAGGACACTCACATCTGGGAGTGCCAGGTTCTAAGCTGTTGATAGGGGGCCTTTTCCTCAGTTGCAATTTTTCCCCCTTGGGTTAAGATTTTTGCATTTGCCAACCAAAATAGATGTGAGAGAAACATCCCCCAGAAAAAGTGTGTGTCCTTTGGCACAGGTAGGTTTTCTCTGCTCTTGCTTTTATATTCCCTTGACTTGACCACCATTTCCCATCTTGTTTTTACAAAGCCTCCAAGAAGGCCTGCACAAACAGTACAGAGTATGAGCTGATTCTCACAGTGTTTGTTTTTCTGTAATTGCAGGTAGTCTCAGAAGAAAAAACAAAACACACAAAAAAAAAGAAAAGAAAAATCATGCGTATTCTGGTAAAGTCACTGGACCAGATTTTGCTGAGGAAAATCTAGATGATATGCCTGAGGGGTCTTTCTTTCTGACTTTAGTCTAGAGAGCCACCCTGACTCTAGTTTTCTGAGGGGAATGAGGATTGGTGGTGTGACAGGAAAAAAATATTTTCTAGGCACAGCACTATGTTCATGTTTTGACAAGCAGTTGTGTTCCCTCTCGATGCCATGTTTGTGTGCATGGACAGTGGGGTGTGTCTATATGTGAATTTAAGTGGTGTGATTGTGTGCATGTCTGTGTTTCCCCTAGAGTTATATCTCCCTTACACAGCAAACCTGCAAGTGTCAGCTTCCTCCATTAATAATCCCTTCACCATTGCTCCCTTGGGCATATCTGTCTTCTAGCTGGGTGTACTACAATTCAGTTCTGATGATCACCACACAGTCTGTATCTGATCCTACAAGTCCAGGACAAAACCTTCCACACCTGACTGCCCTCACTTGAGATACCAGCTGCACTTTACAGATGTACAGGCCACTATGAATTCAGAGATTACCAACACTGCCACCCTAAGACTCAATAATTCACTAGAAATACCTCACAGAACTTAGGAAAGCACTACATTTACTATTTGCTTATAAAGGACCCACCTAGGGCAAGGTGTATGGGGGGAAGGTGGTGGGGAGCAGGGTCCTAGAAGCATAGCTTCCACACCCTTTCTCCTGAGAGTCACAGGGTGTCTTCCCTTCAGCCCATCAATTGTTTACAAACCTGGGAGTTCCACTGAGCTTTGGTGTTCAGGGTTTTTATTGGAGTTTCATTGTAAGTAGACATGATTGATTAAAGACTTGGCTATATGACTGAAGTCAGTCTCTAGTCCCCACCCCCACCTTCCTGGAGGTTGGTTGGCCCAAACAACCCTCTCATAACGTGGTTGGTCTTTCACTCTCATCCATAAGCTGTCCAGGGCCCACACTGAGCCCCCTCATTGGCATAACAAAGGCAATCTTATGCAGGAAATTTCAAGGGGTTTCAAAATCTTGTGACAAGAACTGAAGACACAGACTGGCTATATTTATTATTACACTTCAGGATGTATGACAAAATTTATCAAATTGTACACTTTTAAGTATGTGCAGTTTATTGTATGTCAAGTATAAAGCAAAAATAAAATTCTAAGCCTCTCAACTGACTGAAGAGATTTCCCTTCTTGGCCAAGGACATTCAACAGTAAACCTGAAAAATTAATTCAAGACATGATTGTCCCGACCTGCAGGACAGTCGACAGGGACCCTGGAAGGGGGAGTGGGAATGGAGGAGACAAGAAAACCGGAGAAACGGAGACAAGACAAATAGCCTGATCAAGTCTCGTTTAATGGTGGCCGTGCAATGCCTTATATAGGCTGGCAGGGGAAGCGGTTGGGCCGGGGCGGTGACGGGGGGCCGGGTTTTCTCAAATTACAATTGCGCATGCGCTGTTAATTTTTTTTTTTTTTTCCCGGGCACGGAATTGCGCCTGCGCTGTAGGCTGCATATCTTCCTGGGCGCGGAAAAAGTTGGCGCGCGCGCGGGAAAGGTTGGCGCGCGCAGAACAGTTTAGGTGCGCGCGGGAAAAGTTTAGGCGCGCGCGGGAAAGGTTTAGGCGCGCGCGGGAAAGGTTGTTAATGAAGAACCCGGAAATGTGCCATCTTGTCTCCGCTTTGCGGAGATCAGGCAACCGAGGTCGGCTAATTCCGGGCCTCAGGGCTCCGGACACATGATGGGATTGGGGATGGGGGTCAGAGGTGCCTCATTTTACCCTCCTCCCTTTGGAATCAGGCACAACTGACCGGCATTACTATTAAAACATAAATCTTAAGACTGAAAAACAGACTCTGTAGCAATAAGATACTAAATTCCAACCTGACACTACTATAGCATCACATGACAGACAGCAGGTGCTGAAAGCAATCTAAGTATTCCAAAGTGTATTTATCTGACATATTTAAAAACGGCCCTGGCAAAGCCGTCTCTTGCAGGGAAAATCTACATCCTATAGAGACTCCCCTTCCCTTTCCAGGTCTTTTCCTAACCCAGAAGAGTTTAAGAGTGTTGCACCTTTTTAAGTTTGATCAGACACGTTTATCATCTATTCTCTCTGAAGCCTGCTATCTGGAGGCTTCAGCAGCACAATAATCATGATCTCCATGAGCCCTTATGTTAACCCCGACATTCCTTTCTATGGATTCCAGGTCTTTAGATAATAGCTCTTTCAACCAATTGCCAATGAGAAAACCTCTGAATCCATCTATGAGGTGGAAGCCCCTACTTTGAGCTGTCCTGCCTTTCTGGACCAAATCAATGTATACCTTACGGGTATTGATTTGATATCTGCCTATAACTTCTATCCTCCTAAAATGAATAAAATAAAGCTATAACCCAACCATCTTGGATACACGTTCTCAGGACCTCCTCGGGCTGTGTCATGGGCCTTGGTCACTCATATTTGGCTCAGAATAAACTTCCTTGAATATTTTACAGAGTGAGACTCTTGTCGTTGACACAAGTATACATCAATAAACAAGGGAAAAAAATACTGTCACCATCCAGGAAAATGTTCACACCGTTCTAGAAGAAAAGCTGTGTGCCAGGATTCCTATTACTGGCTCAACAACTTCCATTCATAATAATTTCACTTCCAAGTAGGCCCTGACTGTTTCTTGTGGAAGTTTGATTGATCGTAGAAGAGAATCCGTAACTCCTTAGGTGACTTATGAGAAAAAAGAGGCTTGAGAATGTGGACAACTTATGCAGAGTTGCGCATCCAGCAAATGGAAAGGGAGTCCCTTTTAGATTCACCCTGTGATTCCCAATCCCATGCACTTTCTTCCCACCTTTACTTCCTGGGAGAGATCCTAGACTTCTACTATGAGTTTGGCATCCATTCGGATTTTTAATCCTTGTTCCTGAGTTTCCTGGCCTAGGGCACTTTCCAGGACAGAGACTGGAGGAATCTCAGAGCCCCTGTCCCCTCAGATAACTTTTAGCATTTCAAGGGATATTTTCCAAATGGATGCTTCACTCCTGTACCTCTCTCCGTATTCCCCAAAGCATTATTATTACGGGAAGCCTCAAAATCAATTTTCACCCCATGTTAAAAGCAACGAGTCCTAGCCAGGGCTCCTTCCTTTTTCAGGGAGCCCCGAGTGCAGTCATCCACCACCACGAGTTCCAGCAGGAAACTGGGAAAGCAGGGGTCTCCAGGCCTCTAGAGTCAGGTACATTTTCCTTTAGCTTCTCAATTGAGGTCTAATGTTTCACTGAAGAAAATGTTGCCAGGAATATGAAATCGCATGCCCATGTGGAAAATCTGCCTCCCATCAACTATGGCAGCCATGGCTTCTGTGTGGCAGGGCAACACACACTATGTAAAGTGACAAGGGGCTTCTTCAGGGATAGAGCATCAGGGTGGGCACATGGCTTCCCTCCTGAGGAGGAGGACATGGTAGGTTGTGCACTGCAAGGTGGGGAAAGATAAACACGGCCGTGCAACAGAAGACTCCTTACTCCAGTTTCTGCCAAACCTTCTGGGTGAAATAGGTTCCTGCTGGCTTCTGAGGGCCTTTGCAAGGAAACAGGATTCTGGCTTCAGCAAAGGTAAAATGAGGCAAATTATGGCTTGAGGAACCTTTGGGATCATAAACACCATGTGAAATGCTTTGTATTTTCATAGAATTCCATTGCCCTACAATTGAGCTCTTAATATTTTTCCCCACAAAACAAAAAGATGAGACCGCTCAATTGCAAAAGGGTAACTTTTTCCACAGAAACATGCTTCTCATATCAAGATTCTCCTAGAAATTTTTCTTCTCTAGAACACAGTTTCCCAGCGGTGCTTGAGAAAAAAAACCTGAGGTGAGAGACCAAATGCTAAAATGAGTGACACCAAGACCAAGGGCTCCAAGAACCCAGAGACAGTCACCCAGTGAGCTCTGCGGGAGAAAGCAGGGCTCAGGGCTCCGGGCTCGACCTTTAGAGGAGAAAATACAGAGTGGCAGATGGATGTCACACACTGCCTGGGCCAGGCAAGGATGAGGATGGGGGAAGATGAATCCCAGGATTTTAATCTCGGGATAATTATCACATCATCATCCTGAGTCCAGTGATTTCTCTGCTCCTTCTAAGTGGGAAAGAGCAAGGAGTGGCTGTTGTGGCTTGAGTGAGCTCAGCATGGACATCTCTGAAACTTCTCAGGAGAGGGGGTTCCTTCCTGCTGAAGCTCTGTGACAGGAGCTGGGGGCTGGGGTCTTCATCCTCCTTTGTGACAAACCAGGCTTTTCCCATCATGGAAGCTAATGAGGGGCAGAGAGCAGGAATCAGGTTTCCAGTCCTCTGAGCCAGACTGGGAGGACATAGGTCAGCAGGGACAACCTCAAGGTCAGCCCAGACACAGAGAGGTTCCCAGGCCGGATCTCCCTGGGCCTGGGCAGGGATCACATTCTTTCACCTGCTTCCGGAAGTTGCCTGTCAACTGCCCTTGTGTAGACAGTGCTAGCCAAGGATTGTCCAGCTCAGAAGCACATTAAAACTGAAGGCTGTGTGGCACCACCTGGCCACGGCGTCTGCACTCACTATAGCTGTTGGGCAGGGGGGTGGGCACCAGCTCCCATGCAGGGCCGGCTCAGCAAAGTGAGGGAGGCTGATCCCAGAACCTCAGGTCATCTCTGTTCCTCCCTTTTACGGCCCAGAGGACATGCATTTAAGAGTTTCTCTGAAATGGTCTTGGAGTCCTCAGGCCCAAACTGTGTCCTGCCACTTATGGGGAGAGGAATTCTGGCCACGGCTGGTCAGTGTGAGGGCAGGAACTGTGCCCTTGCATTTCCTCTCATCATAGCACTCGGCCCTGGGCAGCCCGTCTTAGGCCCCATGAAGGTCTCATGAACACACCCTTTAGCTGGGCTCTAGTCAAGCTTGAGTGGGCAAAGGTTCCCTCCTCACCCTGTCCAGACTGTGAGACCTCACACTGGGAGAGGTATTTTCCCAGGGTCTGACCCAGGTCAGGGGAGGTGAGGGGTGTGCCTCTGCTTTGATCCGGTCTAGACAGGGTCTGCTCCTCCCCTCTGTGTGCAGGTGCACTCCCTTACCCCCACTGGATCCCTCTGGGCCCTCATGCTGTCTTCACTGTTGTGTCGCCAGGCCTCACACAGTGCCTGGCCCTTGTGCAGGGGCCCAGAAAGCGCCCATACATGAATGATTGGATCAGAACCGCCAACTTTTCTGCAAGGAAATACCTGGGGAGGGGAGTCATGTCTTCCTCATCTTTGTATCTCTAGAGCTGCACTATCCAGCATGGGAGTGTCCCTACCTGGAGGTGCTGTTTATAACTAATTAGTGCAGTTCATTAAAATAAAATGAGACATTCCATTCATCAGTCACACTGGCCACATTTCCGGTGCCCCAGAGAGTTATGTGCCGCTGGCCACCATATTCAACAGCAAAGAGAGAGCATTTCCAGTTGCACAGAACGCACTCTTGGGAAGCTGCTGGAATGGGGTCTCTTCACTGAACTCATCTAATTAAGAAGCCTGTGCATCAAAGTTGGAATTTCAGGTTAATGAGACTGGAGGTGAGAGCTGTTATCCAATAGAAACGGGGAAGTGGGAAGATAAAGGCGGTAGATTTGGGATTGTGTTTAGAAACATTTATTTTTAATGCTGGAGGCTTTATCTACTAGTAGCTTTATTTTACAACATTTTATATAAAAAATATATAAATATAAAAAGCAGCCTAAACAAAGGCAGGCCTTGATGGACTGTTCTGGGCACTACACTTGGTGCGGTGGTCGTGTGTCCTTCCGTAGAAGCCCAGGGATCCCGGTAAGTTTCTCCTGGCTTCCTGGCCCTGTCCTCAGACTTCCTTATGGAAAGTACCCCGCACCTCTGTTGGCTTCTCCCAGCTGTCCTGCTCTGCCCCCCACCTTCTGAGGATACTGCCCCACTCATTCTGTGCTAATCATGTGTCTTGTGCTCAGAACATACATGGAGTAACTAGTTTCTTTCTTAAAACCTGATGTGAGGTGTGATTCCCATCCCCACCCACAGCACACTGCTAGGGTGCTGCTGACATTCTGTGTGTTGAACTGGGAGTTAGCAACAGACATGTTTATAGAAGTCATAAGGCTGTACACTTCCTATCTGTGCACCGTACCGTAGGTAAAATCAGCACCGATTTAAAGACAAAATATAGCAAGAACAAAAATTTTTTTTTGCCACAAAGCCAACTTTAGGCACAGGTTGCTTTCCTCTGATTTCTACCCAATGTTTGAGGTAGAAAGAATGCCAGGTCTCCTACATACTCTTCCAGAGGGTAGATGTCCGGGGACTCATCCACGCTGCCTTTAACAGATCAAGAGACTCTTGACACCACCTCAGCAATGAACACTGCGGGGAAGGGGAATGAACCTCAGGCCAAAGGCTCCTGAGTGTGTCTACCAAAATCTGATGCCAATCTTCAGCAGAGTCTCGATTCAGAGATGTCTGGAAGAGCAAGCAACTGAAATCTCATGGTGGAATGTGCATGGGGTTGATGACGACAGGACCACTGGCTGTTTAGGTGCTGCTGGGGTGAGCGGTGAGGAGGGACAGTGCCACTGGGTTCGTGGAGTGTACATTTGGTGACAGATAGGAGGCAGCCTGGGTAGTCCTCAGGAAGGATCCTGGGGTGGGGGTCTCTAGGCTATGGCAATGGACAGATCCCTCTAAGAGGAGATGAACATGCCCCTGCACCCACAGGGTCTAGGTAGGAAAGAGGAGTTTGTAGAGACTGAGCTTTGGTGAGGAAGGACGTGAGCAGGGAGGCGCCCGCTCTGTGTTGGAGCAGCCATTACCATACCTTTTCAGCCAGGCCCGAGTCCGGGCTGCTCAGACAGCTGCTCAGACCTTTAGTCCATAAAATCTTGAGAGCCTGTAGGTTTCTGTCACTGAGTCACCCAAGCACCAGCCCAGTAGGCCTCTTCCCCAGTTAATTCACCTTCACAGCTCATAACTTTGTCAGTTGCAGTGAAGCTATTCTTTGTGAGGCTGTGTCCTGTGGGTGTGTCTGGCTTGTGAGTCCTGATCTCTGAGCCAGCTGGGAGTCAAGCAGGCCACTAGTCACTCAGGGTAGTCGCTGGAGCACTGGAAACCTCACCTTGAGGCAGCTCACGGTGTGAAGGTGCTGGGGGAGGAGTGACACAGATTTAGACAGCCTGGTTCTTCAAGGGACCTTTGTTTGGGGTCAGTTGCATCATATTTTGGGCAAGAGATTAAAATACTGAGGCAGAAACCTGGGCCAGACACCTCCTGCAGGACATCACCTTTCCCCAAAGCAATCTTAGGGCAAGAGGATTTGGGAAATGGAGTGAGACAAGCCCTGGTTCGGGGGATCAGGGAATGATCTAGAGGACTCTAGGCTTGGGGATCTCTATCTCCAGGAAATCAAATACATTCTGAGCTCAGGCCCATCCCTCCTCAGTTTTGTGGCTCTGGGAAAGTCACTTCACCCCTCCAAATTTCAGTGCCCTCAACTGTAAAATGTAAGTTACAGCCCAGCTCTACCCACCCCACAGGGCTCATGTGAGGGTCACGAGATGACAGCAGATCCTCTTGAAAGGCTATAAGGCATCCTGCCCATATAAAGGCTGGAAACTGACCTTCCACATTGCATGACTTGTAGCCATCCAAGCTTCCTCTCTAGAGGCAGCCATTGCTACATGTCTGCCTCATTCCTCCAGACATTTCATATTTGAACACTTCTGTAGCACTTAGGAGGTCATTCTTATTCAGGCTTAATCTGGATCTGCTTAGAGTAAGTTTCACAACATAATGCTAATAGGCAGGCCCCATTAACATCTCCATATCACATGGCAGGGAACTGAGCACAGAGAGGTTAAGTCACTTTCCCAGGGTCACACAGCTTCTAGCTGGTATCTGAGCCCAGGCCATCAGGCACCTTCCTTTTGCTCTGGGTCACTGAGCTCAACTGCCTTCTTGAATTACCTCCTCTCATTAGAGTAACATCCCCATGCAATCAGCCCATTGTGTATTTTAAGTGCCGACCACACTGCAGGACCCCTCCTCCTAAGCCCAACTTTGACTCTGTCTCTCCCTAGGCCGCTGGTGACCACAAGTGTGACCTGGGAAAGATGAACACGGGCCCATGGTCTCCTGCCAGCAGCCTATCAACAGAGGTCTCTACTTGGAATGTATTTTTCTTAAGCTCATGGCTCATGGACACAACAAGAGATCATGAAAGATTCAAATCCAGGATATGTCAAAAAATTGATCTGGGGTCAAGGAAACTTCCTGCCTATCCCCAAAAGCATCTCAATCAGCATCTGAGCAACAGCAGGGGGAACCTCAGATATCAACCGCTGCCAGCTTCTCCACTGAAGGTGCTGAGGACCTGAAATCATCAGGAGATTGGAGTCATTGTTGTGGTTTATAGAGTAGGGCCTGAGTCTTGGTAGGAAGCGCAGGAGCAGGGAGCAGCCCACTCAGAGCTGGGACAGTTACTACCCCTTCTCAGCCAGGCCTGAGTCCAGGCTGCTCGAGCAGCTGTTCTGGTCAATAGGCACTGAGAGCCTGGCAGCTTGTAGGCTTCACTCCCTGAGCTGCCCAAGCACCAACCCCACAGGCCACTTCTTCAGTTAAGGGATCTTAACTGCCCAGCACCCTGGTTTGGTCAGTTGAAGGCGAATCTGAATCTGAGTCCAACTGTCATGTGGGCAGTTGGCTAGGAACATTCCGCATTCCAGGTCAGTTGGGAGTCAAGGTGGCTACTGGTCATTCAGGGTGGTCGCCCGACCACAGGGAAGTCTCCCCACAAGGCAGCTACAGAGTAAAGTCGGGGGGAGACAGAGACAAATTTGGACTCCCAAGCCTTCAACAGGGCTTCATTTGGGTGAAAGTCTTGCATTTTGGGTAAGGGGTTGAAATGTAAAGCCGGGAGTTGAGTCAGGATTTTTTTTTCCTTCAGGTTCCAGGTGCTTCAGGAGGCACGGCTCCCGAAGGTGCAGACATGGCCAAGTCCAAGAACCACACCACGCACAACCAGTCACGAAAATGGCACAGAAATGCTATCAAGAAACTCCTCTCCCTATTTAGACCCCTAGATCCTCTGGTGTGGTCTATGCTGGGGAGATTTGTGACCTGACTCCTCTGTCCTGAGGGATTCAGGGCCAGGTCTCCCAGTTCCAGTGCAGGACACTCTACACACCCCACAGGATAGCAGAAGGCCCTCTACACAGCCACTCTGTTTCTGCCCTCCTCTGAGGAGCTCCAAGACAACAAGGTCACACTGCTGTGTCTCATCAGTGACTTCTCCTCAGGTCCCGTGATGGTGGCCTGGAAGGCAGACGGCACCGCCATCACCCAGGGCGTGGAGACCATCAAGCCCTCCAAATAGAACAGGAAGTACACAGCCAGCAGCTACCTGAGTCTGATACCTGATCAATGGAGGTCCCACAGAAGCTACAGCTGCCAGGTCACACATGAAGGGACCACTGTGGAGTTGACAGTGGCCCCTGCAGAATGCGCTCAGGCCCCCGACCCTCACCCCATCCACAGAGACCTGGGAGCTGCAGGATCCCAGGGCAGGGGTCTCCTCTCTCACCCCAAGGCATCCAGCCCTTCTCCCTGCGTCCAAGTAACCCTCAATAAATATTGTCAATTAGAAATCCTGTTCCATCTCATTATTTTTTATCTCATGTTCAATTTGCAACCTCCAGGAGAGGCTCTCATCTATCTGAGGCATCATCCAAAGAGGCCCTTCATTACCTGGTCATTCCTTCCCTCCATACTCCACTGTAGCCTGGAGCCCCGCATGGCATCTTGCTCAGGCCAGGCAGATCAAGATGCCCTCCCTGATTCTGATGACAATGACCCACTATTCCTCTTCTGGTAGCCCCAGGATCCTCCTGAGAGAACCCAGTAGGCCTGGACTTTCTGTTGTCTATTCACAATCTGTCCTGGCCGCAACTTTCTCCTGCTTCATATCTAAAGTTGCCCATTACCCCCGAGTGTACTGGTTCCTTAAAGTGGGAAGCGGGATTTAGAGATCACACTTGGGCTGCTACTCACACAGCCCTTTTGGGTCAGACACTCAAAATGGACACGAGACCTTGCGAGAGTGACAGAGTCTTGCTTCCAACTTCTCCCTGGAGGTTGAGGCTGGACTTTCTTACTAACACCTGGCGAGACCCATCCCAAACTAAGACAACACCAGGAAGGATGGAAGGGAGAACCCTGGAGCTATGGTTGTGGTCAGATTGGACCTTTCCATGGCTGCTGAGACTCTGGGCCAAGCTGTCCCTTCTCTGGGGCATTGGGGACACCTGAGGATGCCTCCCTGCTCTTATTTTGTGGTCACACCAAGAGATCAGGGTTGCAACAACCCTATAGTATAGAGAATCCCTGTCCCTTTCCATGCCACTTCCCTCCTTAGGGAAGCAAACGCCCTCCCAGGAGCCCATTCCCATTCCTGGGCCACAGTCAAAGGGAAAACCTGATCCTGACATGCTTGGACCTCTGCATTTCCAGATGTCCTGTCATTGCATGCGTGGGGTTGACTGTCTCATCTCAGCCTGAGAAGGGCAGGCAGGGGTGTGGACACTCTGCTGAGCAAATGCCCGCCGGAGTCAGTGGTTCAGCTTTCCTGCATCACAGCTGCTGCTGGGGGCTGGGGAGGGGGGCATGGGGGTCCTAGGGAGTAGTTTTTATATGAGCCTATGTCACAGTGTTTGATGTTCAGCAGACAGACCAAGCTGACTGTCCTAGGCGAGTCGCTTTTTCCCCTTCCTTCCCTGCTCTTGTCAAGTGTTTTTTTTGTTTTTTTTTTTTCTGCTGGTTTTGATCTTTTTCTGTGACTTCTCACAGCCTGTGGCCTGGGTTTCCTTCTGGACCTTGGTTCTGAGAGGCTGACCTCTCCTCTCCCTATTTAAACCTCTGTATGCCTCAGCTGGTCACTGTGACCCCTTCACCTCTGACCCCAGAGGCAGGGCATTGAAATGGTGACCTCTTGAGACTCCTCTGTCTGTCTGCCAGGTGCATGTGGGTCTCCCAGACTTGCTCTGTTCTGTGTTCCTCTGTCTGGGCTCTTGACAGACCAGCTTTGCCTGTGGGGTGAATTGGGGCCTCATGTCATAGAAAAGAAAGTGATATTAAATCCAGTAACAGGTTAAAAAAAAATCCACTACCAGGTAAAAAAAATTGGTTCTTAACATCATTAGTCATCTCAAAACTGTAAATAAAAATCACCATCAGATACCACATACTATAATTAGAATATAACCAAAAACGAAACTACCATTTCATCTAGAAATTCCAATAGTGAGTATATGCTTCATGAAAATGAAATCAGTATATTGAAGAAACTACCATTTTATCTAGAAATTTCAATAGTGAGTACACACTTCATGAAAATGAAATCAGTATACTGAAGCGATAGCTGCCTTCCCAGGTTTAGGGAAGCACTACTCCCAATAGCCAAGGTATGAAACCAACCTAACCTGTCCATCAACTGACAGAGCAATGAAGGAACCTCAGCACACAGACACAGTGAAATATGCCTCACCCTTAAAAATTCATGGCCTGATGTCATTTACAGCAACCCGGGATGATCCTGGAAGTCATAAACTGAGTCAGCTAGGCAGAGAAAGACAAACACTGTATCATCTAAACCATGTGGAAGCTAAAACAAAGTATCTAATTGAAGGTGAAGGTACAATAGTGGTTAGCAGAGGCAGCAGGGAGGAGAGGGAAGGGGTAGTCATTGGTAATGGGTGCAGAGCTGCGGTTCCAGGGAAGGGATCGATTCTGCTGAGGCTTCTCCACAGCAGGGTGACTGGTGGTACCAATATGGCAGCTTCTTTTTCAGTAGAGCTAGAAAGAAGGACAATGAAGGTTCACAACACATAGAAATAAAAACTAGATATGGGAACAGATGTGAGGAACACCCTGATTTCATCATTCTTCAGTGTGTACAAATAGGAAAAAATCCCACTGCGCCCCCTAATTTTGGACATGTATTACAAAACAAATTTTTTTTTTTGTTTTTTTGAGACAGAGTCTCGCTCTGTTGCCCAGGCTGGAGTGCAGGGGCGCCATCTCCACTCACTGCAAGCTCCGCCTCCTGGGTTTACGCCATTCTCCTGCCTCAGCCTCCTGAGTAGCTGGGACTACAGGCACCCACCACCTCGCCCGGCTAGTTTTTGTATTTTTAGTAGAGACGGGGTTTCATCAAGTTAGTCAGGATGGTCTCGATCTCCTGACCTCGTGATTCGCCGGTCTCGGCCTCCCAAAGTGCTGGGATTACAGGCGTGAGCCACCGCACCCGGCCTGCACAAACAAATTTTAAAACTATAAATAAGCAATATTTTAGAAAGAAAAAAGAAAAGAAGGCCGGGCGCAGTGGCTCACGCCTGTAATCCCAGCACTTTGGGAGGCTGAGATGGGCGGATCACGAGGTCAGGAGATCGAGACCATCCTGGCTAACACGGTGAAACCCCGTCTCTACTAAAAAAAATACAAAAATTAGCCAGGCGTGGAAGCGGGCGCCTGTAGTCCCAGCTACATGGGAGGCTGAGGCAAGAGAATGGCTTGAACCCGGGAGGCAGAGCTTGCAGTGAGTGGAGATTGCACCACTGCACTCCAGCCTGGGCGACAGAGCGAGACTCTGTCTCAAAAAAAAAAGAAAGAAGGGCCGGGCGCGGTGGCTCAAGCCTGTAATCCCAGCACTTTGGGAGGCCGAGACGGGCGGATCACGAGGTCAGGAGATCGAGACTATCCTGGCTAAGTGAAACCCCGTCTCTACTAAAAAATACAAAAACTAGCCGGGCGAGGTGGCGGGCGCCTGTAGTCCCAGCTACTCGGGAGGCTGAGGCAGGAGAATGGCGTAAAACCCGGGAGGCGGAGCTTGCAGTGAGCCGAGATCTGGCCACTGCACTCCAGCCTGGGCGATAGAGCGAGACTCCGCCTCAAAAAAAAAAAAAAAAAAAAAAAAAAAAAAAAAAAAAAAAAAGAAAGAAAAAGAAAAAAGAGCAACACACCACAACACCACAACAGAACAAATCATGTAAATGGAAGGGAACACAAATGAAAGTGGCAAGTAATGGAAGAGCTCTTCCTGCTGAGCCCTCCTTGAGGTATGGTAGCAGGGAAGTGGCCAAGGGGCACGAAGCTGGATGATATGTCAAGCTGGCTGCCCCAGACGTGGCTCCCTGTGACCCCAGATTCCTCTCCTGGGAATGCTAATCTGAGGTCTCCCGAAAAGAAGGCCTCCTTCCCACTGCTGTTGGGATATGGCCCGAGCCTTCAGCACAGCACCAGGTGTGGACAGGGATCAAGAGCACAAATTGGTTCCCCTGACTTGAGTCTCCAGAAGCCTCAGGCGCCTTCCCAGGGCCTCAAACTTGTGGGGTTCATATGAAGCTCCCTGCCTCGGTCTTCCCAGCCCACATCAACCCTCACCTGCTGACATCTCCTCCTAAGGGAGCCTCCCCACCACCCATCTCGTGGAACTCAGCTCTGGAGATTACAGCAGCCCACAGTGGCCCCAGGGCTGTCTCTGTGGGACTGTTAAATGCCACTTACCCCTGAGCTGAGACAGCAGGAGAGCAGAAGCTTGGACAGGGCCTTCCCAGCAACGGATGATCTGGTCCCCACAGCTCATCCAGAGGGGGACGCCCTTGCCAGTGTGGGCACTGGGGCTGCTCTGTCCAGCTCCCCTGCCCACATCGCTCGCACACGGAGCCTGGAGTCCCCAGCAGAGCACACAAGCGGATGCAGGGTACTCTTCCCAGCCTGTGCAGCAGGCACCAGGGCTCTGGGCAGTACTGTCTAGTCTGACTCTGTCACTCAGCCCAGGTGAGGCGGGGGCAGAAGGAAAACCCCCAGATTCTTCGGATCCTGCCTGCTTGGCCTTTGGAGCAAGGTAGGGTTGGGACCTGGGGGCCTCAGCCCCCAATCGCTGACCACAGACCAACACCTCCCTACCCTAAGAGCATCTTCTCTCTTCTTTTAGCACCAGAGTCACTCCTTCCCGAATGGCATTGGTGGGGGCCCCTCCTTGGTGCAGAGCTCGCTCAGGTCCATCTCCCGCAGCCTCTCTCAGGGTTGCCAGATGTGGGCCCCATCCTGGCCCTTGAGAGGGCCCACTGGGCAGTTGGGTGCAGACTGGAGTCCAAGGAATGAAATTTAGAGGAAATGCTCAGTGGTCCTGGCTACAGAAAATACTAAAAGTCTCCATAACTCTGGAGAAAAGGGACATTTACATGAAGAGGTTACGGTCAGCCTGAGCAAAGAATTACGCCTATAAATGGTGGTGGGCCCCTATGATGTCCCCGACAATGGTAGCTTCTGCCCTGACACTCATGATCTCTACTCCTCCACCTACCAATACCTGACTGTCTCTCTGCAGAAATAGGGAGGACACATTCACCCTGTCCAAGTCATGTTTGGAACCATCTTCCTCCTTCCTTGTCCATGTCCATAACCTAATTCACCATTAAACAGCAATCAATCCCCGCAAGTCTTACTGTAATCTGTAAAACCTATATTAGTGATCGTATCAGCCTTTTGACTTGAAGGATAATATGTTTTGTAGAAATTTTTTCAGAATGCTCTGGACAATTAATTTTCTCTAGGCCAGATCACACTGCCTCCTCCATGAGAACCGGCGGCTTCACCTGTCAACCACATACCCAGTGCCTTAAATTATTGACCTTTGTATTTGCTGCCCTTATTCTCTGCAATCAGTCGGTTATGACAAACAACTTTCAAATACCTTTCTCCTGGCTCCAAAACTTACCATTGCTTTGCTTAAGGTCTCACCTCCCATGTAGGATGGAAAACATGCTTTCATCTAAGGCCCCCCTCCTCCTGGCCTTGGAGCCTCCTCATGTCCAGGACCGGCACCTCTGTCATCACATCGTCAGCCGCAGAGATATTCTATCTGCTGTCAGAACTGGGCACAGTTAATTTACTTACAAACATGGAAAATAACAAAAGCCTGGAATCACGCTCTATATACTGAATTGGAGTAATAACATGTGGAAGCAGAAACATATTTAATATTGACCACTTGCATTGTCTTCATTATTATTTATTTGTTCCTGCATCAAGGTGGTAGAAAGGGGGTCATGGTGTCTGCCTTCAGAGACCCTCCACTCTAAATGAAGAAAAGTTCAAGGAAGCAAACACGTGACATAAAGTAAAATAAGAATTGCTACTGCGAATAAGAGTCACATATTGCCACAAGCATACCTAGGAGAATTTGAAATAGGGAAGATTTCTCATGAAAAGTTTTGATTTTGGAGGAAGAAACAGAATTAAACTAAAGTCAAGAGATATTTGGGTCTTGGAAATAGAGGAGAGGCATGGGGTTGGCTTCTGTCCATTTGCTGAGCAACTGTTTTTCCTTTTCACAGTGGATATGACCTTGGATGCCAACACAGCCAACAACTTCCTCCTCATTTCTGATGACCTCAGGAGCATCCGAAGTGGGCGCATCAGACAGAATCGGCAAGACCTTGCCCAGAGATTTGACTTGTCCATTTGTGTCCTGGGCTCCCCTTGCTTTACCTGTGGCCGCCACTACTGGGAGGTGGATGTGGGAACAAGTACAGAATGGGACCTGGGAGTCTGCAGCGAATCTGTAGAATCACCGCAAAAGGAGGATCCAGCTGACCACAGAGCGTGGATTCTGGACTGTGAGTTTGAGGACTGGAGGCCGCCTCTCTGCCAGCACGGTGCCGCCGACTTTCCTCTTCGTAGACTGCAAGTTACAGCGAGTGGGGATTTTTCTGGATATGGGCATGCAGAATGTTTCCTTTTTTGATGCGAAAGGTGGTTCCCAAGTCTATACATTCAGGAGAGTCTCTGCTGAGGAGCCACTGTGCCCGTTTTTGGCTCCTTCAATTCCACCTAATGGTGATCAGGGTGTCTTGAGTAGCTGTCCTGTGATGAACCCAGGCACTACTGATGCTCCGGTCCATCCTGGGGAGGCCAGATAGGCCCCCACTGCAAAGAAAACAGGGTCAGAAAATTACTAGGGTGGGTAGACTTAGGAACTTTCTACTTGGTAAAAGCATTATACAAAGTCATAGGAGAAAAATATGGGACATTTCTATAATCTGTATTTAATCTAATTTGTTTAGATTATTGAATTCTAAGTATTATTGCCACCATCCAACCCATTGAGTCTTATGTTCACATCTTGTTTCCTATAGAAATGTCCTGTATTCTGGGATCAATTTCCAAATGTTTTACTTTTTTATTTCTGTAAGTTCAAATTAATGTTTAAATTATAGAAGTTATGAGGCAAATAAACATTTGGATATCACCTAATGGATCATGTGATTTTCCAAATGATAGGAGTGCACTAGATTTTATTCACAGTAAAAGCATGAGTGTGTGTGTGCATGTGTGGTGCATGTGTGTGTATTTGAACAGAGAGCTGGATAAATGCCTATGTCCTATCCAGAACTGAAAAGACAAGTTGTCGCCATCATTGCTCAGTGTGGCTAAGATTTTCCTGGATGTGCGTTCATCTACATTAACAATGATAATTCCCCCCAATTAGTTATTGTAATTATTAATTGTAATTGTTATAATTAATCTCTGTGCAGGCTAACAAAGCAAAAAAAGATAACACACATTACTAATATCAGAAATAAAAGAGGGGCCATGTCTACCAAACTGTTGAGCATTAAAAGGATAATCTGGGACTGTTATGAATGACTCTATTCCCACAGTTTGATAACTTAGGTGAAATGTATCAATTCCTTGAGAGACATAATCTTCCCAAGGTCACACTAGGAACATACACAATCTGAACAGCCTCTGCCTATTAAGTGAATTAATATTAAGAACATTCCAAAAAAGACAACACCAGAACCAAATGATTTCTCTTATGAAATCCACCAGATTCTTATGAATCCCAACACATTTTCACAATATAATCCAAAAATTGTGCTCTTAGGTATGTACTCAGTTGAGATGAAAAGTTACGTCCACACAAAGCCTGCAAAGGAATGTTTACAGCAGCTTTCTCTAACCACCCAAACTAGAAGCAAGATGTTCAAGAGGTGAATGAAAAAGTAACCATCTGTAAAACACAATACTATTCTGTGATTTAAAGGAGTTCTCCATCAAGGCATAGAAAAGACAATGGCATGTATCAGAAAGACTGTGAGGGCATGGCTTCACGTAGATGAGACCGTACAGAAAGGCAGCAGAGCAGGGTGACTAAGTATATCGATTAGTGAAATAAGTTGAGCTGAAAAAGATACATAATATTAGGTTGGTGCAAAAGTAATTGTGGTTTTTGCCATTTAAAGAATGGGAAACCGCAATGACTTTTGCACCAACCTAATAAGTGACTCCAACTATATGACATTCTGGAAAAGGCAAAACAAAGGGGATGGTAAAAATATCAGTAGTTGGCAAGGTTGCTGGAGACGAGGACAGATTCATAAGTAAAGAAGAGGGAATTTTTGGAGCCGTGAGAGTATTCTTTATGAGATCAAAATGGTAAACAACATAGTAAATATTTCAAAATTCATAGAAATGTAAAACAGGAAAAAACACTGTGAATGGTAGACTTTAGATACTAAAGTATCAATATTTGCCCATTAATTTTAGCAAATGTAACACAGTAATGTAAGATGGGAATACTAGGTGGGATTATAAGGTAGGGTGAGAGAATGGAACGATACGGGAACTTTGTGTATCACATGTTCGATTTTTATGTCAATCTAAAACTCTCTTGGTTAAAGAAATATAAAATTATAGCTCCACTGTTTCAGGGAGATCACTTCACAATAATGTTCAACAATTGAGTAATGTCTAGACATTAGCTTGAAAGATTGTCTTACTATTAAATGTGAACCAAAATTGACTTTTAAATGTATATTTAATTTTGTGATTTCAGCAATACTTCTTGACTAGGCAAATAAAAATTTTGGCACATTTGAACATATGGCTTAACCTCCTCTGTAGCTTCTTCTAACATATGGGACACTGAATATAACCCACAATTGTTATTCTTAAATCAACTTAATAAATTTCCACGGTACCTTCATGTAGGTGCACCCGGTGGTTTGCCCAGAGTCCAGGTTGTGTCATGTGCCTCTTGGTGTAGACGCTGCATCTTCTTACAATCTCTATCAGAGAAGATCCTGGTTAATCTTTTTGCAATGCAGAGAGCCACTGATATGTTACTGACAGAAAGACCAGAGGGAGAATTGCCATCACTGGTTCTGAGTTCTAACTTCTGATCCCATTGTTGACTGGCTTCCAAACAGGGTCATGTGAATCAAAGTTGGGTCTCAGGAAGATCATGGAGTTCAGTGAGCACTTTATACGTGGATTAGAAAGACTGCGTGGGCGATACCGTCACATAGATGAGGCGATACAGAAAGGCAGAGGGCTGGTGTAGTGGGGGCCTGGACCCCAGTCCCACTAGAGACACGAGGAAAGGTCACGCAATCCCTCGGTCCTCAGATCTCTGCACTGTCATGTTAAAACATTCATAGGGCCTACTTATTAATGTCACAGTGTGGGGCTAGAAAAATCACTACATGCAGGAGAATATTAAGAAAGAGAATCAGAATTTCAGTAGTGATATGTAAGGGTTTACTAAATGCCAGAAGGAATAAGCTGGACACTTAGTAGTGGCTGAACACGGAGAGGCTGTTTGGGTGGCTCCAGGCCAGTGGAGGATGGGTCCCTGTTCATCTTTTATGTGGGTGTGATGCCTTACAACTTCTGGAGGACATCTGCTATTATCTCCTGGAATTCCCACATCAGCCCGGCAGGGTGGGCAGAGGAGGGGCCGCCGCTCAGATTTTCCAGTGGAGGGCACTGAGTATCACTTAGAGATGGTGAGTGATTTGCAGAATCCCATTCCAATGAGTGAAGGATCTGGGGGGGAAATGAATTTGGTTCCCTAGAGACAGAGATTCCTGAACAACTGAGACCTCTGTATCATGCCCCAGATCACTGATCAGAGGGACCCCTTCACTCTCTTTCTCCAATCCTTTTATTCCAAGGTGTGCGGAAAGACAGAGTTCCTGCTCGGGAAGAGTTGCCTGAGATGAAGACAGGTCCCTAATTATAAAGCATTGTTTTCCTCTGCCTTTCAAATCTTCCACCCCAAATACGACACAGTTTCTTTTAAAGGATGTCATCTGTGGGACCTTTGGAAGCACAAATGCGTGGCCTTCCTCCCCCACTCCCTTCACCCCGTCAGCTGTCTCTCAGTAACTCTTTCCTCCGGTGACCACAGTGAGGGGCCAGTGTCTGCCTGTCTCCAAGACCGCTCAGGCCTTATGCAAAACATCTATCACAAGCTGCTTCTGCAAGTAACAACTTCTCTCCTACTTATCAAACCTCAATAAGTACCTAATGCGAATTAACTGAAAAAGTGGCCATCTGGGCTGGTGCTTTGGTGGTTTAATGACTTTAGTCTGCCACTCCCACTTTCTCCTTGACTGCTGATCTGAGCCACCTGGAACAAGATGTGGCTAAGAATGGGCAGCACATGCACCAGCATGGCATGTGCCCCTTATCAGCTCATTCTTTCGTCATCAAAGATCACTTTCTATTTTACAAACTCCACATTCATTCCTTGACCTTGCTGTGGCAAGGGACAGTCCTATCTCCTCTCAGAAAGACCCCTCTGGCCGGGTGCAGTGGCTCATGCCTGTAATCCCAGCACTTTGGGAGGCCGAGGTGGGCGGATCACGAGGTCAGGAGATCGAGACCATCCTGGTTAACACGGTGAAACCCTGTCTGTACTAAAAATACAAAAAATCAGCCGGGCGTGGTGGCAGGCGCCTGTAGTCCCAGCTACTCAAGAGGCTGAGGCAGGAGAATGGCGTGACCCTAGGGGGTGGAGCTTGCAGTGAGCTGAGATCGCACCACTGCACTCCAGCCTGGGAGACAGAGCAAGACTCTGTCTTTAAAAAAAAAAAAAAAAAAAAAGGCCCCTCCAGAGCCACAGCCTGGAAACCTCTGCCCCAGGACTCTCATTCAGGTTTACTCTGATCCCCCTTTCCCTCTGTCTCCAGATGTCCCTTCCATTAACCCAGTGGCTCTGCCTCTTCTCCCAATCCTTCACTAGTGAAAATGCCATTGATTCTCTCTCGTGAGCCCTATGAAAGTCCTCTCATAAAATACCACTGTTCATCCTACTGTTTTTTTTAAGTCCGACTCTAGATCACTAACATTTGTTTTCAGATTTTGGGGTCTACATTCAGAGGAATGTTTCTGTCCTTCCCCTTTCCAGTCAAGTCTATTATTGCAGGAGTGGAATCAAGATTCTCCTAAAATGATAAACCACTACGGCTGTGTTTGCTCTGAGTACTCTCTGGAAGTGTGTGCCCAGGACTGCCAGTCTTTATTTTATTATTTGGTAGAAATAAAAGTAAGTCACATGGTCCTGATATTTACATTTTCAGTTTAAAAAAATATTTTAAATTGTTTTCATCAAAACTCACTTTAGATATTAATATGTTCATCTTGGTATTTTCTTCTAAATGCTATAAACCTGTGTTTCCCATTATTTACTTCTCTTAGTGATCTGTATCCTTCTGTGAACCTCTGCTTGCTCTCAGAGGGATCCTAAATACAGAAATAGAGATTTATATTCCAGTTTGGAGAGATCTCATTTTCTACTCTCAGAGCCTCCTCTGTGCCTTAGAGACCACCGTGTCCCTGCTTTAACCCTATGTAATAGAAACAAATAAGATCTTTATTCTCAGAAAGTTCCATAGTCTTCAGAGGAACCCCACATTCTTACACAACTCTGTCATCCAGGTCTCAGGCAAAGCCCTCATAACTTGGCAAAATTTAAGGTGTCACAACTTTACAGGCTTCTATTTGTTATCACAAAGATGTGCCCACTTTTAGTAGAGATTTTAGCAGCAGTGGCCTAGTTATTAACAAAAAATAGAAAGTACTAGAAGAAAGCACATAAAGAACACACTGTGTAAAATTTGACCTAAAAATGACCAATCTTACAGGGCCACACAGAGCGGAACAACACACACAGGGCCTATCGGATGGGGTGGGTGGGAGGAGGGAGGATCAGGAAGAATAATTAATGGGTACTAGGCTTAATACCCAGGTGACAAAATAATCTGTACAACAAGATGGGAAAGAATGTTTAAGTCTAAAGTCCCAAAATCTAGAGTAGAGTTCATATGTAGAAAGCACAACCGCTTCTGCTGAAAAATATCTTTGTCAAGACAATTTTGGGGTGGCAGTTACAAAATTCTTTTGTTTTTTTTTGAGACGGAGTCTCGCTCTGTTGCCCAGGCTGGAGTGCAGTGACTGGATCTCAGCTCACTGCAAGCTCCGCCTCCCGGGTTGACGCCATTCTCCTGCCTCAGCCTCCCGAACAGCTGGGACTACAGGCACCTGCCACCTCGCCCGGCTAGTCTTTTGTATTTTTTAGTAGAGACGGGGTTTCACCGTGTAGGCCAGGATGGTTTCGATCTCCTGACCTCATGATCCCCTCGTCTCGGCCTCCCAAAGTGCTGGGATTACAGGCTTGAGCCACCGCGCCCGGCCACAAAATTCTTAATCTAAAGTGGAAAACTTGTTGCAGAAGAAAGTGTCGCCTGGCCGGGCACGGTGGCTCACGCCTGTAATCCCAGCACTTTGGGAGGCCAAGGCGGGTGGATCACGAGGTCAGGAGTTTGAGACCAGCCTGACCAACATGGTGAAACCCTGTCTCTACTAAACATACAAAAATTAACTGGGCATGGTGGTGCACACCTGTAATCCCAGCTACTCAGGAGGCTGAGGCAGGAGAACTACTTGAACCCAGGAGGCGGAGGTTGCAGTGAGCCAAAATTACACCACTGCACTCCAGCCTGGGCGATAGAGCGAGACTCCGTCTCAAAAAAAAAAGAAAAAAAAAAAGGAAGTGCACCCTAACATGCCGTGTGTGACCCGGCCCTGCCAGTTCAGGATTTCCTCTTGAATCAGGTATCAGTGGGTGAGGTGCATCCCCTCCATCCCCAAGGAAACATTATCTAACACCTACAATGCACCTGATCATTTTTCCCTATCTGATATCAATTGAAAAATGAAATAACCAAGAAAATAACACATATTTTAGGCAAAGACAGGCTACTTTACCTTGGTAATACAGAAGGGGTCCTCACTTGCCCAGGCTTTGGAATCCGCCTTCTGTTGATCTTCTGGGGAACCTGAAAGGATGCAGCATGACTGTCAGTTCATTGGTGGTGACACGAACGAAAGGCTAGAACTTATGGATTGTTTGGTTAACCAGTATGAATTGAGTTGCTCCTGCCATCCTCTTCCAAGGACCAGGAAGCAGAGAGATGGGCAGAAAGGAAATGAGAATAGAACCTTCGTCTTTCTAGGTAATAGCAAAGAAAGCAACACGAAATAATCAAACTTCAATGAGCAAATACTAAAATACATGCTAGCATTCACCACAGAGTCGTCACTCCCTCAGCCCATTTTAAAGTCCAGCAACCCACCACGGACTCCTTGACACTGACCACCTCCCTTTCAGCCTCCACAGACCCCCATCCGCTGCTGTAACATTTAACATCTGGTATAGAGTTCAGCCCTTGTTTACTGTCAACTTTTATTGAGGAACTAAATCAACACAGTACCAGGTTTAAATTATATTTATTCAATTCTTTGTTATAAGCTCTATTTCAAACTAGAAAATACTGAACTACATGTTAAAATGTCCACTGTAGCAGACAAACGAAGATGGCCGAATAGGAACAGCTCCAGTCTCCAACTCCCAGCGCGAGCGACACAGAAGACCGTGATTTCTGCATTTTCAACTGAGGTACTGGGTCATCTCTCTAGGGAGTGCCGGACAATCGGTGCGGGTCAGCTGCTGCAGCCTGACCAGCGTGAGCTGAAGCGGGCGAGGCATCGCCTCACCTGGAAGCGCAAGGGGGAAGGGAATCCTTTTCCTACCCAGGGGAACTGAGACACATAACACCTGGAAAATCGGGTAACTCCCACCCCAATACTGCGCTTTAAGGAAACAGGCACACCAGGAGAATATATCCCACACCTGGCCGGGAGGGTCCCACGCCCACGGAGCCTCCCTCACTGCTAACACAGCCGTCTGCGGCGATCTATCCGCAAGGCAGCAGCGAGGCTGGGGGATGGGGAGGGGCGCCCGCCATTGCTGAGGCTTAAGTAGGTAAACAAAGCCGCTGGGAAGCTCGAACTGGGTGGAGCTCACAGCAGCTCAGGAAGCCTGCCTGTCTCTGTAGACTCTACCTCTGCGGACAGCGCACAGCTGCAGTCCATTAGGGGAAGAGCAGGCCGCTGCAGACCCGAACGACTCTGTCTGACAGCTTTGGGGAGAGCCGTGGATCTCCTAACGCGAGGTTGAGATCTGAGAACGGACAGACTGCCTGCTCAGGTGGTCCCTGACCCCTGAGTAGCCTAGCTGGGAGACATCCCCCACTAGGGCAGTCTGATACCCCACACCTCACAGGGTGGCGTCACCCCTGAGAGGAACTTCCAAAGAAAGAATCAGACAGGTACACTCGCTGTTCAGCAATATTCTATCTTCGGCAACCTCTGCTGCTGATACCCAGGCAAACAGGGTCTGGAGTGGACCTCACAATCTCTAACAGACCAACAGACAGTCCTTCTGACTGTCAGACGGAAAACTATCAAACAGGAAGGACACCTATACCAAAACCCCATCAGTACGTCACCATCATCAAAGTCCAGAGACAGATAAAACCACAAAGATGGGGAAGAAGCAGGGCAGAAAAGCTGGAATTCAAAAAATAAGAGCGCATCTCCCCTGCAAAGGAGCGCAGCCCATCGCCAGCAACGGATCAAAGCTGGTCAGAGAATGACTTTGACGAGATGAGAGAAGAAGGCTTCAGTCCATCAAACCTCTCAGAGCTAAAGGAGGAATTACGTACCCAGCGCAAAGAAACTAAAAATCTTGAAAAAAAAGTGGAAGAATTGACAGCTAGACTAATTAATGCAGAGAAGATCATAACGAAATGACAGAGATGAAAACCATGACACGAGAAATACGTGACAAATGCACAAGCTTCGTAACCGACTCGATCAACTGGAAAAAGAGTATCAGCGATTGAGGATCAAATGAATGAAATGAAGCGAGAAGAGAAACCAAAAGAAAAAAGAAGAAAAAGAAATGAACAAAGCCTGCAGAAGTATGGGATTATGTAAAAAGACCAAATCTACGTCTGATTGGGTGCCTGAAAGTGAGGGGGAAAATGGAACCAAGTTGGAAAACACTCTTCAGGATATCATCCAGGAGAACTTCCCCAACTAGTAGGCAGGCCAACATTCAAATTCAGGAAATACAGAGAACGCCACAAAGATACTCCTCCAGAAGAGCAACTCCAAGACACATAATTGCCAGATTCACCAAAGTTGAAATGAAGGAAAAAATCTTAAGGCAGCCAGAGAGAAAGGTCGGGTTACCCACAAAGGAAGCCCATCAGACTAACAGCAGACCTCTCGGCAGAAACTCTACAAGCCAGAAGAGAGTGGGGCCAATATTCAACGTTCTTAAAGAAAAGATTTTCAACCCAGAATTTCATATCCAGCCAAACTAAGCTTCATCAGTGAAGAGAAATAAAATCCTTTACAGATAAGCAAATGCTTAGAGATTTTGTCACCACCAGGCCTGCCTTACAAGAGACCCTGAAGGAAGCCCTAAACATGGAAGGAACAACCGTACAGCCATTGCAAAAACATGCCAAAATGTAAAGACCATCGAGGCTAGGAAGAAACTGCATCAACTAACGAGCAAAATAACCAGTTAATATCATAATGACAGGATCAAGTTCACACATAACAATATTAACCTTAAATGTCAATGTAAATGCTCCAATTAAAGACACAGACTGGCAAACTGGATAAGAGTCAAGACCCATCAGTCTGCTGTATTCAGGAGACCCATCTCACATGCAGAGACATACATAGGCTCAAAATAAAGGGATGGAGGAAGATCTACCAAGCAAATGGAAACAAAAAAAGCAGGGTTGCAATCCTAGTCTCTGATAAAACAGACTTTAAACCATCAAAGATCAAAAGAGACAAAGAAGGCCATTACATAATGGTAAAGGGATCAATTCAACAGGAAGAGCTAACTCTCCTAATATATATGCACCCAATACAGGAGCACCCAGATTCATAAAGCAAGTCCTTAGAGACCTACAAAGAGACTTAGACTCCCATACAATAATAATGGGAGACTTCAACACTCCACTGTCAACATTAGACAGATCAACGAGACAGAAAGTTAACAAGGATATCCAGGAATTGAACTCATCTCTGCACCAAGCGGACCTAATAGACATCTATAGAACTCTCCACCCCAAATCAACAGAATATACATTCTTCTCAGCACCACATCGCACTTATTCCAAAATTGACCACATAATTGGAAGTAAAGCACTCCTCAGCAAATGTACAAGAACTGAAATTATAACAAACTGTCTCTCAGACCACAGTGCAATCAACTAGAACTCAGGACTAAGAAACTCAATCAAAACTGCTCAACTACATGGAAACTGAACAACCTGCTCCTGAATGACTACTGGGTACATAACGAAATGAAGCAGAAATAAAGATGTTCTTTGAAACCAATGAAACAAAGATACAACATACCAGAATCTCTGGGACACATTTAAAGCAGTGTGTAGAGGGAAATTTATAGCACTAAATGCCCACAAGAGAAAGCAGAGAGATCTAAAATTGACACTCTAACATCACAATTTAAAGAACTAGAGAGGCAAGAGCAAACACATTCAAAAGCTAGCAGAAGGCAAGAAATAACTAAGATCAGAGCAGACTGAAGGAGATAGAGACACAAAAACCCCTCCAAAAAATCAATGAATCCAGGAGTTGGTTTTTTGAAAAGATACAACAAAATTGACAGACCGCTAGCTAGACTAATAAAGAAGAAAGAGAGAAGAATCAAATAGACGCAATAAAAAAATGATAAGGGGATATCACCACAGACCCACAGAAATACAAACAACCATCAGAGAATACTATAATGCCTCTATGCAAATCAACTAGAAAATCTAGAAGAAATGGATAATTTCCTGGACACTTACACTCTCCCAAGACTAAACAGGAAGAAGTTGAATCCCTGAATAGACCAATAGCAGGCTCTGAAATTGAGGCAACAATTAATAGCCTACCCACCAAAAAAGTCCAGGACCAGATGGATTCACAGCTGAATTCTACCAGAGGTACAAGGAGGAGCTGGTACCATTCCTTCTGAAACTATTTCAATCAATAGAAAAAGAGGATCCTCCTAACTCTTTTTATGAGGCCAACATCATCCTGATACCAAAGCCTGGCAGACACAACAAAAAAGAGAATTTTAGACCAATATCCCTGATGAACATCGATGCAAAATCCTCAATAAAATACTGGCAAACCGGATTCAGCAGCACATCAAAAAGCTTATCCACCATGATCAAGTGGGCTTCATCCCTGGGATGCAAGGCTGGTTCAACATTCGCAAATCAATAAACGTAATCCAGCATATAAACAGAACCAAAGACAAGAACCACATAATTATCTCAATAGATGCAGAAAAGGCTTTTGACAAAATTCAACAGCCCTTTATGCTAAAAACGCTCAATAAATTGGTATTGATGGAACGTACCTCAAAATAATAAGAGCTATTTATGACAACCCACAGCTAATATCATACTGAATGGGCAAAAACTGGAAAATTCCCTTTGAAAACTGGCACAAGACAGGGATGCCCTCTCTCACCACTCCTATTCAACATAGTGTTGGAAGTTCTGGCTAGGGCAATCAGGCAAGAGAAAGAATCAAGGGTATCCATTAGGAAAAGAAGAAGTCAAATTGTCCCTGTTTGCAGATGACATGATTGTATATTTAGAAAACCCCATCGTCTCAGCCCAAAATCTCCTTAAGCTGATAAGCAACTTCAGCAAAGTCTCAGGATACAAAATTAATGTGCAAAAATCACAAGCATTCTTATACACCAGTAACAGACAAGCAGAGAGCCAAATCAGGAATCAACTTCCATTCACAATTGCTTCAAAGAGAATCAAATGCCTAGGAATCCAGCTTACAAGGGATGTAAAGGACCTCTTCAAGGAGAACTACAAACAACTGCTCAGTGAAATCAAAGAGGACACAAACAAATGGAAGAACATACCATGCTCATGGATAGGAAGAATCAATATCGTGAAAATGGCCATACTGCCCAAGGTGATTTATAGATTCAATGCCATCCCCATCAAGCTACCAATGACTTTCTTCACAGAATTGGAAAAAACTGCTTTAAAGTTCATATGGAACCAAAAAAGAGCCCGCATTGCCAAGACAATCCTAAGTCAAAAGGACAAAGCTGGAGGCGTCACGCTACCTGACTTCAATCTATACTACAAGGCTACAGTAACCAAACAGCATGGTACTGGTACCACAACAGAGATATAGACCAATGGAACAGAACAGAGTCCTCAGAAATAATACCACACATCTACAGCCATCTGATCTTTGACAAACCTGAGAGAAACAAGAAATGGGGAAAGGATTCCCTATTTAATAAATGGTGCTGGGAAAATTGGCTAGCCATAAGTAGAAAGCTGAAACTGGATCCTTCCTTACCCCTTATACGAAAATTAATTCAAGATGGATTAGAGACTTAAATGTTAGACCTAATACCATAAAAACCCTAGAAGAAAATCTAGGTAGTACCATTCAGGACATAGGCATGGGCAAGGACTTCATGTCTAAAACACCAAAAGCAACGGCAGCAAAAGCAAAAATTGACACATGGGATCTAATTAAACTAAAGAGCTTTTGCACAGCTAAAGAAACTACCATCAGAGTGAACAGGCAACCTACAGAATGGGAAAAATTTTTGCAACCTACTCATCTGACAAAGGGCTAATATCCAGAATCTACAAAGAACTCAACAAATATACAAAAAAAACAAACAACCCATCAAAAGTGGGGAAAGGATATGAACAGACATTTCTCAAAAGAAGACATCCATACAGCCACAGACACATGAAAATGCTCATCATCACTCGCCATCAGAGAAATGCAAATCAAAACTACAATGAGATACCATCTCACACCAGTTAGAATGGCAATCATTAAGAAGTCAGGAAACAACAGGTGTTGGAGAGGATGTGGAGAAATAGGAACACTTTTACACTGTTGGTGGGATTGTAAACTAGTTCAACCATTATGGAAAACAGTTGGCGATTCCTCAAGGATCTAGAACTAGATGTACCATATGACCCAGCCATCCCACTACTGGGTATATACCCAAAGGATTATAATTACTCTACTACAAAGACACATGCACACGTATGTTTATTGCGGCACTATTCACAATAGCAAAGACTTGAATCAACCCAAATGTCCATCTGTGACAGACTGGATTAAGAAAATGGCACATATACACCATGGAATACTATGCAGCCATAAAAAGGATGAATTTGCATCCTTGTAGGGACATGGATGCAGCTGGAAACCATCATTCTTAGCAAACTATCACAAGAAGAGAAACCAAACACCAGCATTTCTCACTCATAGGTTGGGAACTGAACAATGAGATCACTTGGACTCGGGAAGGGAACATCACACACTGGGGCCTATCAGGGGAGGGGGGAGGAGGGAGGGATTGCATTGGGGAGTTATACATGATATAACGTCATCTGCACATGTACCCTAGAACTTAAGTATATAAAAAAAAAAAAAAAAAAAATGTCCACTGTAAATCGTACATTTTCCTTCTAGTCTTCCCTTCCTATCCCTGTGTTTGCAATCATTGCTTGAGGGGGCCTAGTTTCAGCCAGGTCTAGATCACCTAGCAAGGTGAGGTCTAATTTCAGCCCAGCTACCCACAGTGAGGGAAGGCAGGGTGAGGAGATGACCCCATGTGAGCACCGAGGCTCTTTAACCCAGCTGTACAAGAGAGTTCCACAAGGGTGACACTTGAGGCTAATTGTGAAGCGGGATCTTGTGTTCTGTGATTCTTGCGCCTTAGCCCCCTGAGTAGCTGCAATTACAGTGTGCACACCACACCCAGCTAATTTTGCATTTTTAGTAGAGACGGGATGTCAGTTCATGTTGGTCAGGCTGGTCTCGAACCCCTGACCTCAGGTGATCCGCCTGCCTCGGCCTCCCAAAGTGCTGGGATTACAGGCACGAGCCACCGCACCCGGCCACTAAGTGGGAGCTAAGTGGTGAGAACATGTGGACACAAAGAGGGGAAGAGCAGACTTGGGTCTACTTGAGAGTGGAGGTTGGGTGGGAGGAGAGGATCAGAAAAACAGATCCATTGTATACTAGGCCCAGTACCTGGATGATGAAATAATCTGTGCAACAAACCCCTGTGACATGAGTTTACCTGTATAACAAACCTGCACATGTAGCCCTGGACTTAAAATAAAAGTTAAAAAATAAATGACCCATATCATTGACTAACCTCACCACAGTCTTAAGGATTCAGTTAACCTGTTCAATTCTTTGTTGTGTTTACTCCATCAACTTCCTGTGTAACTGTACTCCACAAGGCATATAACAGAACCACTGAACAGAGGAGGCAAATCGGGTCTTTTATCCTCCCCTTCAATTGTCTTACAAAACTCATGGCTGAGTTTAGAGCGTAAGTCATAACTTTAGCCATAAGTCTTATGACTTCCCAAATGAATGCTTTCACGGCAGCTACAGCACATATCATTTGTTGAGTAGCACTTCTCATGTGCTTTTAAGCAACTCTTTATTGAGAGACAAGATTCAATATTAGGGAAATATTCTATGGTATTACATCATTAATTTCATGTTACAGAGACAATAGATTATTGAAAATGTATGAATAATGAAGTCCAGTCTCACTTTCATTGAATGTGCAGACCCCTTAAGCTTGCACCCCCTGTGTGTTGGACACACATTCACAAAGACATCACAGACCTACACATAGACACCTTCTGCCTTGGTGCACACAAATCCACACCACCTAAAGTGAATACACCTGTTTCCAGGGATTGCACGTAGGTGACAAGAGTTTCTCACCTGCAAAACCAGTTTTAGTCCACCCCATATTCTCATTCTTTCCAGGTGTCTTGGATCACAGAGATTCTCTAGACGAAAGTCAGCAACTAAGTTCCACATTTCTTATACATACACTTTTTTTTTTTTACACTCGGTGAATGATTCCAGAATACTTACCATTAATTGTGTTCTTTGGGGTCACCTGCAATTAGAAGAAAGAAAACACTCTGAGGATGAGATCATACTGTGGGCTGTTTGCACAGGTCTTTCGTTCTCTTAGGGGCTCTCGGTAACCAAGATGGGAAAGAATGTTTAAGTCTAAAGTCCCAAAATCTAGAGTAGAGTTCATATGTAGAAAGCACAACTGCTTCTGTTGAAAAATATCTTTGTCAAGACAATTTTGGGGTGGCAGTTACAAAATTCTTTTGTTTTTCTTTTTTGAGACGGAGTCTCGCTCTGTCGCCCAGGCTGGAGTGCAGTGACTGGATCTAAGCTCACTGCAAGCTCCGCCTCCCGGGTTGACGCCATTCTCCTGCCTCAGCCTCCCGAACAGCTGGGACTACAGGCACCTGCCACCTCGCCCGCTAGTCTTTTGGTATTTTTTAGTAGAGACGGGGTTTCACCGTGTAGGCCAGGATGTTTCGATCTCCTGACCTCATGATCCCCTCGTCTCGGCCTCCCAAAGTGCTGGGATTACAGGCTTGAGCCACCGCGCCCGCCACAAAATTCTTAATCTAAAGTGGAAACTTTGTGCAGAAGAAAGTGTCGCCTGGCCGGGCACGGTGGCTCACGCCTGTAATCCCAGCACTTTGGGAGGCCGAGGCGGGTGGATCACGAGGTCAGGAGTTTGAGACCAGCCTGACCAACATGGTGAAACCCTGTCTCTACTAAACATACAAAAATTAACTGGGCATGGTGGTGCACACCTGTAATCCCAGCTACTCAGGAGGCTGAGGCAGGAGAACGACTTGAACCCAGGAGGCGGAGGTTGCAGTGAGCCAAAATTACGCCACTGCACTCCAGCCTGGGCGATAGAGCGAGACTCTGTCTCAAAAAAAAAGAAAAAAAAAAAGGAAGTGCACCCTAACATGCCGTGTGTGACCCGCCCTGCCATTCAGGATTTCCTCTTGAATCAGGTATCAGTGGGTGAGGTGCATCCCCTCCATCCCCAAGGAAACATTATCTAACACCTACAATGCACCTGATCATTTTTCCCTATCTGATATCAATTGAAAAATGAAATAATCAAGAAAATAACACATATTTTAGGCAAAGACAGGCTACTTTACCTTGGTAATACAGAAGGGGTCCTCACTTGCCCAGGCTTTGGAATCCGCCTTCTGTTGATCTTCTGGGGAACCTGAAAGGATGCAGCATGACTGTCAGTTCATTGGTGGTGACACGAACGAAAGGCTAGAACTTATGGATGTGGTTGGTTAACCAGTATGAATTGAGTTGCTCCTGGGCCATCCTCTTCCAAGGACCAGGGAAGGCAGAGAGATGGGCAGAAAGGAAATGAGAAATAGAACCTTCGTCTTTCTAGGTAATAGCAAATGAAAGCAACACAAATAATCAAACTTCAAATGAGCAAATACTAAAATACATGCTAGCATTCAACCACAGAGTCCTGTCACTCCCTCAGCCCATTTTAAAGTCCAGCAGAACCACCACGGACTCCTTGACACTGACCACCTCCCTTTCAGCCTCCACAGACCCCCATCCGCTGCTGTAACATTTAACATCTGGTATAGGGTTCAGCCCTTGTTTACGTGTCAACTTTTATTGAGGAACTAAATTCAATATCAGGTACCAGGGTTAAATTATATTTATTCAATTCTTTGTTATAAATCATTTATTAAAAACTAGAAAATACTGAAATACATGTTAAAATGTCCACTGTAAATCGTACATTTTCCTTCTAGTCTTCCCTTCCTATCCCTTGTGTTTGCAATCATTGCTTGAGGGGGCCTAGTTTCAGCCAGGTCTAGATCACCTAGCAAGGTGAGGTCTAATTTCAGCCCAAGCTACCCACAGTGAGGGAAGGCAGGGTGAGGAGATGACCCCATGTGAGCACCGAGGCTCTTTAACCCAGCTGTACAAGAGAGTTGCCACAAGGGTGACACTTGAGGCTAATTGTGAAGCGGGATCTTGTGTTCTGTGATTCTTGCGCCTTAGCCCCCTGAGTAGCTGCAATTACAGGTGTGCACCACCACACCCAGCTAATTTTGCATTTTTAGTAGAGACGGGAGTTCTTCATGTTGGTCAGGCTGGTCTCGAACCCCTGACCTCAGGTGATCCGCCTGCCTCGGCCTCCCAAAGTGCTGGGATTACAGGCATGAGCCACCGCACCCGGCCACCTTATTTATGCTTAACAAATGTTAAGTGCCTCTAACTTTCTATTGTTTCTGAGTCATGGAAGCAACAACCTCCTTGGAAAGAACTCTGAATGATAAGTCAGGAGAACTAAGTCACACAATCCATCAAAAACAGTATTAACAGTTTTTCAAAGCTACACTCTATACACAAACGTCTACAATTATCATCTTATTATTTTTAAATGTATCTTTATGTATATGTATATGACCTATGTGTCTCTTGGTGTGAGTAAATCTGTACGTTCTTGGTTAGTAGTGTTTACCAGTTCATTTCACTTCTCTATCTTTGTTGAAATATGAACTACTCTTTGGATGAGAAAAAATGATTATACTTGATTATATTTACCTTTGGAAAGGTAAGTAGGTTGGGTGATTGACTGTAATTGTTATCTCTATGATTTTGGATAAAATCCAATCATAAAAATAAAAGTGTGTTTTGTTTCACACACTAACACACAGACAACACACATTCTTACTTCTTTTCAAAAAGTGAATATGTGAATATAAATGATGTATTCCAAATTTACTAAACTGAATACACATTTCATGAAAAAGCAGAGAGGAAGGACATATTAAAAACAGGCCAGGGCCCAGTGTAGTGGTTCACGCCTGTAATACCACCACTTTGGGAGGCTGAGGCGGGTGGATTACCTGAGGTCAGGAGTTCAAGACCAGCCCGGCCAACATGGTGAAACCTCGTCTCTACAAAAATACAAAAATAGCTGGGCATGATGGCGAGTGCCTGAAATCCCAGCTATTCACAGGAGGCTGAGGCGAGAGAATTGTTTGAACCCGGGAGGCGGAGGTTGTAGTGAACGGAGATCACACCATTGCACTCTAGCCTATGAGACAGGGTGAGACTCCATCTCTAAAACAAACAAACAAACCAAAAAACAACAACAAAAGACAAAGATAGATACGCTTTGTTGTGTTAAAAGCCTCAAAGACATCTGCATCATTCTAGCTTTGCTTCTAATTTTTAAAATTAATGATTTTAATAGGTTCTTAATTAGGTAAAAACTGCATTAAAACATACTTTGCCATATTTTTCCCAGAAGGATACCTAATTGGGCGGTTTGAGGGGTGCCAGATATAACAAGAAATAAGACATGTCTTTTAAATAAAGGAAAAGTTCAAAGGCATCCTGCTTGATACTAGACTCAAATATATAAATTGAGGAATAAAATACAACCAGAAAACACATGTATAACTGCGTATGAAAAATACAGAGGAGAATTTTTAAATGAAATATATTTTTAAATATTAACTAGTACATTGGAGAGGACAGCATTCACCAGGCCAATGTCAACATACCTTTAATGCAGGAACTCAGGTTCCCCATAAGAAAGACCAGAATCTGTGAAAATGACAGCAAGCATGTTCAACCTGCTATGACCTTTGAAAACTCAGCATAGGCCGGGCACGGTGGCTCAAGCCTGTAATCCCAGCACTTTGGGAGGCCGAGACGGGCGGATCACGAGGTCAGGAGATCGAGACCATCCTGGCTAACACGGTGAAACCCCGTCTCTACTAAAAAATACAAAAACTAGCCGGGCGAGTGGCAGGCGCCTGTAGTCCCAGCTACTCGGGAGGCTGAGGCAGGAGAATGGCGTAAACCTGGGAGCGGAGCTTGCAGTGAGCTGAGATCTGGCCACTGCACTCCATCCGGGCGACAGAGCGAGACTCCGCCTCAAAAAAAAAAAAAAAAAAACTCAGCACAGACAGTGGCAGTTAGGACCGAGGGCAAGATATACCCAATCACATAACCATGGCGACAGGAGCATCATCAACATCTCAGCGTAAAGTCACAATGCGTATTGTGAGGTCCACTTTCTGCTTCACCAACAAGAGTGCTTTCACACCCACAGGAGTGTCATTAAAGATTAGGCGTTTTACTTCAAAAAAAAAAAAAAAACCCAAGCTCATTAATTATTATTCTGTGCTTATTAAAATAAGTTTTAGGAGGAGAAATTGTGTACCCCAAAATATACTCAATGGCAAGAATTTCAAACTGAGCAGGGGCAAAACCGATATGTTAGTAACAACCAGAAGTTCCATTCTCAATTTGAAATTCCATTGCCAGATATTTCTACCATTCCTGAGTCATCTAGTATTTCTAGAACCAATAAGCAAACTGTTCAGAATTAAATTAAAGACAGCATAAATAGATATTTAGTTATAAAAGTCATATTTCTGTAAAAAGTGACATCTTTTAAAGTCACATTTTTGAAAAGTTGTAGTTCCCTAAAAAGTCGTATTTCTACCATTCCTGAGTGATCTACTGTTTCTAGAACCAATAAACTGTTCAGAATTAGATAAAAGATAGTGTTAGTTGATATTAAGTTATAAAAATCATATTTCTCTACAATATAATTATCAAACTTAATTTTTCCACTTATCTCTATATATTACTATGCAATTATTTATCTCCCAAACTTTGTGAATTCACAGAGGAATTTGTCTACTGTTGTGTATGTAAATAGCTGGCCATTCACTGAGTATTTAAAGCAAAAAAATCACTATATTTTCACCAGTGCATCTTTTTGGGGGGGTGAACACTTTGGGTGAAAACATATAATTTTTAAAATTTGAGACAGGGTCTCTGTCACTCAGGCTGGAGTGCAGTGGCGTGATCACAGCTCACTGCAGCCTTGACCTCCCAGGCTCAGGTGATCCTCCCACCCCAGCCTACTGTGTAGCTGGGACTACAGGTTCTTACCACCACGCTCAGCTAATATTTCGTAGAGACAGGGTTTTTCCGTGGTGCCCAGGCTGGTCTCCAACTCTTGGACTCAAGCAATCCCCCCACATTGACCTCCCAAAGTGCTGGGATTAGAGACGTGAGTCACCACGCCCAGCCTAACACATCTAATTAAAGTGTTTCTGAATGCAGAATTTTAGATAGCTTTCAAAATGTATAACTGCATGTGTATTCAGCTGATAAATCAACACCCAATTGCAAATCCTTTTATGATATGCTCAAGAGAACAAGTTGTTGAAAGGAACATGACCTGCCCTAATATAAAATAGAACAAATGAAAATTTTAGGGTTAAGATGAGAGAGTTGCTATGTTTCAAAGAGAAGAGGTACCTTTCATGATGTAAATATTATAGTACTAATGTCTATCATTGCTAAGTACAAATCTCTAGAACAAATAAATAGGTCACGAATGATGTATACCATCTGCATTAATATAGATGATGCTATATTTTGTCCAGCGATTATAAAACAGAGGGTATAATGGGGGTAGGTGCTGAAAGGATAGGTCATTCTGTGTTGTTACAAACAGAAAATTTCAGTGGCTTCCAGATTGAACAAATATATGCATATACACAAATTATATATATATATATACACACACACATACATTGATACTATAGTTATAAGTGTATTTGTATACTCAGAAATGTAGCAAAACTAAAAAAAACAAAACAAACAGATTCACATTTCTGAATGCCCAATTGGAGGAGAAAATTTAAAAAGAAGTAGGAAATACAGTGAGAAAATGTATCCATCCTATTAGAGGAACTGATATCTTTCTTAAGTTTAGAGAGGCAGGCTGAAATACTTAAATGTTTAGGATATGAAATTTAATTGTACAAGTATTTTTTTCCTTGAATTTCCCAGACCAAAAACACATCATTTGATTAGGGTGCATTTTTATAGTACTTAACAATCAAGATTTTGAAATAAAACATTGATGATGGTGAAGAATTTCGATAAATCCTGACATTGTCCTAGTTGAAAGAGGTTAATATGTTTTTATATGTGCTAAGAATTGTCTAATTTAAGAACACAATGATGTTGTTATGACTCGGGAGGCTGAGGCAGGAGAATGGCGTAAACCCGGGAGGTGGAGCTTGCAGTGAGCTGAGATCCGGCCACTGCACTCCAGCCTGGGCTACAGAGCGAGACTCCATCACAAAAAAAAAAAAAAAAAAAAATACACACTATGAAAAGTACCTGTAGGTTCCTGAAAATATTAAAAGTATAACTACCACTCCAGCTAGCAATCCCACCACAGAGTACACATTTAGAGGAAATGAAATCCTGGTGTCTAAGAGTTATCTGCCTTCCCACGTTTCCTGAAGCACTAGTCACAATAGCCAAGATACGGAATCAACCTACCTGTCCATCCACAGATGAAGGGATAAAGGACCTGCAGTACATGTACACGATGAAATACTTTTCAGCTCTAACACTTCCAGACATCATATCATCTGCAGCCATGTGGAGACACCTGGCGGACAATAGGTGAAATGAAATGAGCCTGGTAGAGAGAGACCCACACTGCATGACCTCAGGAACGTGGAATCCAAAAAACATTGATTCCTAGAAGCAGAACATCCAATAGTGGTTACCAGAGGTTGGGAGGAGGAGGGGGCCTGGGCAGAGATTGGTAATGGGTACAAAGTGACACTCAGATGAGAGGAATACATTCTGGCATTGTATACCACAGCAAGGTGACTCAGGTCAACAGTATCAAAGCAAATTTTTCAAAATAAGCTGGAAAGAATGGCTCAGAACGTTCTCTCCACAGAGAAATAATAACTGTGGGAGGTCACAGAGATGCCAGATATGATGATTTGATCATGAGGCTACATAAAAATATATCAAAATGTCAGGATGCAGTGGCTCACGCCTATAATCCCAGCACTTTGGGAGGCTGAGGCAGGCGGATCACGGTCAGGAGATCGAGACCGTCCTGGCTAACACGGTGAAACCCCGTTTCTACTAAAATATGCAGAAAATTAGCTGGGCGTGGTGGTGAGCACCTGTAGTCCCAGCTACTGGGAAGGCTGAGGCAGGAGAACGGCATGAACCCGGGAGTCGGAGCTTGCAGTGAACCGAGATTGCGCCACTGCACTCCAGCCTGGGCAACAGAGCGAGACTCCATCTCAAAAAAAAAATATATATATATATATTTTTTTTTCATTTTATATATTTAATTATATATTCATTCATTTATATATTTCATTATATATTTTTTCATTGTTATAGACTATAACAATGAAATTGTCATCAAATTCTATAACAATGAAATTGTCATCAAATATTGGTACTATTCATTCTATCTGGAGCAAGACAGTATCAGAGTATGGTTTTGATGTATGTTTTTGTAAGGATTTGCGATGTCGAGAATCTTTGCTTTTACCTTCTCTTTTATCAACCTCATGTCTTCAGGTCCTTCACCCAGTCTTACATATCAAAGTGAAACCAGTGCACAGTAACTCAGTAAACATCACTAATCATGAAAAAAAGAAAATGAAAACCACACTCACAGCACCTTACACTAGTCGCAATGAATGTTACCCCCAAAAAGATGAAAAATAGTAAAAGAAAGGCAATTACTGGTGTGAGTTTCCAGAGACTCCTCTCCACAGTTGGTGGGAAGGTAAACCGGTATACACATTACAGAAACAACTTGGACCTTCCTCCAAACCTTCGGACTACAACTACTGTTTCAACCAGCAATTCTCCTACTAGGTATACACTCAAAGCAACTGAAATCAGGACACAGAAGAGAGATCTGCTTTCCTGTATGAATTACAGCGCTATTCACAAGAGCTACGATAAGGAATCGTGTACCTGTCCATTACAGATAAGGAATAAAGAAGCTGTCCTATGCGTAGACACCAGAATGCTTTTCAACCAGAAAAGTATAAGGAAATCATACTACGTGGAGCCACAGGGTTGCACCTGGAGGACACGATGGTAAATGAGATGAGCCAGCAGAGGAAGACAGAGAAAGACAAACCTTGAGTCATCTCACTCATTCAGAATCTAAAAAACATTATCTCTAAGACTTAGAGAGTGCAATAGTCATTACCAGACCTTGTGAAGGAAGAAGAGGGATGGCTAGGGAGGAAATGGGAGCACAAAAATCACCACTACCATATGCAAATATAAGCACATAGGACCAGGTAAAACTTGATAATTTCTTTTCTTTTCTTTCTTTTTTTTTTTTTTGAGATGGAGTCTGGCTCTGTGGCCCAGGTTGGAGTGCAGTGGCACGATCTCGGCTCACTTCAAGCTCCGCCTCCTGGGTTCATACCATTCTCCTGCCTCAGCCTCCCGAGTAGCTGGGACTACAGGCGCCCGCCACTGCGCCCGGCTAATTTTTTGTATTTTTAGTAGAGACGGGGTTTCACCGTGTTAGCCAGGATGGTCTCGATCTCCTGACCTCGTGATCCGCCCGTCTCGGCCTCCCAAAGTGCTGGGATTACAGGCGTGAGCCACCGCGCCCAGCCAAACTTGATAATTTCTACAGGGAGAAGGAAGCAATAAACCAAGAGACAAGGCACTGTAAAGACTGGGAAACAATTATGGAGAAAATTCCTGTCTCTGAAAGAGTTTCTCATATAACACATGAAATAAACTGACACCACTAAGTTGGAAACCAACAATGATGAATACCCAAGCTTAAAGGACCTGAACAGTCCTGTCTAAAGAAAGACAGGAAATTGAATCACAGGTTAAAGAAACATTTCTCATCATCACTAATCTTTACAAAAACAGAAATCAAAACCACACTCAGATACCATCTCATTCCACTTACAATAGATATTATCATATAAGACAAAAGTAAAAATTGTTGAAGGCTTCTCGGCTTGGTTCTGTCTACTGGTGTAGACTTGCAGACAGGAAAACTCTTGTATACCATGGGTGGAAATGTAAATTAGTAGACACACTATAAAAATTAGTTTGAGCTTCTTCAAACTGTAGTTTGAGGTAGAGGTAGTGCAACTGTCACTCCAGATACCAATCCCACCACTGGGTACACATTTAGAGGCAACAAAATCCCTGTGTTGAAGAGATACCTGCCTTCCATGGTGACTGCAGTACCAGTCAAAACAGCCAAGATACGGAATCAACCTTACTTGTCCATCCACAGATGATGGCATAAAGGAACCACAGTAACATACATAATGAGTGTATGTATGTTATGTTATGGCTGAAGAGTATATACATGATGGAATACTCTTCAGTCATAGCATTTCAGTAAATCATGTCATCTACAGCCATGTGGAGGAACCTGGAGGACACTGGGTGAAATCAAATGAACCTGGTAAGAGAAAGAACCTGACCACGTGATCTCTGGCATGTGGGATCAAAAAAAAAAAAATTATCTTCTGAAACAGAATATCCAATAGAGGTTACCGGAGGCTGGGAGGAGGAGGGGAACTGGAGAGAGATTGGTAATGGGTACAAAGTGACGCTCAGATGAGAGGAATCCATTCTGGTGTTCTATGTTAGACTAGAGTGGCCAGAGTTAACAATATTGAATAACAATTGTTTTTTCATTAGCTGGAAAGGCTCCTCGGCTCGGTTCTGTCTACTGGGCAGCGCAGGGGCTGGCAGCAGAGGAGCAGGAGCCGAGAGCCGCGCTCCCCCGAGAGTTGGGCAGAGGAGCGCCCGCGCCCCCGCGGCATCAGGGGCCCCTCCCCGGGCCTCAGCGAGCACCAGCCGCGACAACCCCCGGGCCTCCTCGCGCCCGAGCCTGAGCGGCCCCGGGGTTCTCCGGCGCCCCCTCCCTCGCCCTATTTTTTTTCCTGCTCTCGGTGCCGCTACCGCTTCTGCTGTCGGTGCCGCTACTGCTTCTGCTCTCGGTTACGGCAACAGAGCCGCCAACCCCACCTCCGGGTCGAGGCCCCGGGTCCCCCAGAAATGCTGACCCCACCAGCGATCGAGGCCACCCCTGAAGGCACCCTGCGGCCGGCGGACGGCCGACTCCGTTTCCTAAACGGCTGCGTGCCCCTCTCGCATCAGGTGGCCGGGCACATGTACGGGAAGGACAAAGTGGGTATACTGCAACATCCAGATGGCACAGTTGAGAAACAGGACCACCTACAAGGGGCCCAAGAGCGCTGGAATTCTATAATACGGTTTATGCTGCTGACTGTATTGATGCTACGAAAATATTTGCCAAAATATTATGGTATCTAGTCACCTCCCACTGCACCAAACGATTTATACCTAAAACTGGAAGATGCGACCCATACATTTAATAAGCCCTGTATAATGGATGTAAAGATAACGGCAAAAAAGCTCTGATCCTTTTGCCTCATCTGAGAACATTCAGCAAAAGGTCAGCAAGTAGCCATTAATGGAAGACATTGGGTTCCTGCTCCTTGGCATGAGGGTTTATCATGTTCGTTCCCACAGCTATGAGACACAAAACCAGAATTAAGGAAGAAGCTTAACAAAAGAAACTATAAAGGATGGAGTCTCCAGATTTTTTCATAATGGGTACTGCTTAAGAAAAGATGCTGTTTGTTGCTGCTAGCATTCAGAAGCTTGAGAAAACTGCAGTGGTTTGAAAACTAGAAGCAGTTTAACTTTTTTTTTTTTTTTTTTTGAGACGGAGTCTGGCACTATCATTCAGGCTGGAGTGCAGTGGCGCGATCTAGGCTCACTGCAACCTCTGCCTCCCAGGTTCAAGTGATTCTCCTGCCTCAGCCTCCAAAGTAGCTGGATTACAGGCACCCGCCACCATGCCCAGCTAATTTTTTGTATTTTTAGTAGAGAGGGGATTTCACTATGTTGGCCAGGCTGGTCTCCAAAGCTTGACCTCGTGATCCACTCGCCTTGGCCTCCCAAAGTGCTGGGATTACAGGTGTGAGCCACCGCGCCTGGCCCAGAAGCAGCTTAATTTTTATGCAAGTTCATTACTGTTTATGAAGGTTCATCTCAGCCAACCACTCCAAAATTGAATGACAGAACTTTGGCAGAAAAGTTTTTGTCCAAAGGACAACTGCCAGACACAGAAGTACTAGAGTACAATAATTTTCATGTGTTAAGTTCCACAGTGAATGGAAAAAGAGAGGCTTCAGGAGGCAAAAGCTTATCAAAGATGGATGCTCATCACAGGAAAATGTATACAAAAAAGCATCACAGTCAGACTTCATTGAAAGTTGAAAATCTGAAGCAAGACAATGCGTGGAAAAGCATGTCACAGGAACATTTAAATGGAAATGTACTTTCCCATCTGGAAAAAGTTTTCTACCATCTTCCCACTGGTTGCCAAGAGATTGCTGAAGTGTAAGTGGGAATGACAGATTTTGCTCAAGTGTACCCTAGCAACACAGTAGATGAGGGATATGTTTATGGGCTAAAGCATTTAGTTTCTGTACTTTGAAGTATTTTAGACAATTGGATCGTTTGTTGCAGTCTTTTTAAGGGGTAGGTCAATCATAATGAAGAGCAGCAGCCAATATCTCTGCACCTGTAATGCTACGTAAAAAATTTGTATGGTGAGTTGACATTTTATTTGTCTTTATACTTTCGGAAGAAAGGTTAACTTTTTCATAATCTTACTCAGGAAAACTAATTGTTTGTTCATTAGAAAACTATGAAGAGTAAAGAAACTTAGGAATGTTAAGCAGGGAATGTGGTGGTGCATGGCTTAAACATCTTTTTGGCTCAAGCAAAATGCAAACCATTATTCAGTCATGAAGAGTTTAGTTAGCTTTCTGTAGCCAGTTCATGAGATCTCTGCCCACCCAACCTTGACAACGAGCCATATCTAAACTATTACATTATTAGAACACCTACCAAAATCTCGAAAGCACAGGTAGATGTCCTTAGTATTGCTATGTATGAAGTTATTAAAACTGGAGAAAATTCTACTTCAGAAATAAGTGCTGTTTAGGTTTTATATTAAAAGTTCAGACCAGCATATCAAAGGGTGCTTCTTAGTGAAATGATTTAAAATTGTTGCATTCCAAAGGCATGTTTTCTCTTTGATTTTTACATCTCTCTCTTTCTTAAAATATTATACTTCATGAAAAAGACAATTGACATGGATGACAACAAAAACAAAAGTCTTGAAATTAAGGGCACACTAACTGTTCTTACCGGGGTTAGGAGAAGAGAGATGTTATTTTCAACGAACAAAATATTTTTCTTTACAATCTTTCATTTATGAGAAAATTGGAATATAAATTTATTACATTGTGAAAAGTAGCATAAACCGTATACCTTTTTATCTAAATGCAGCTTCAAAAAAGTAAATAATTGAAGTTTTATTTCTCCTCTAAATAACTTGAATTTTTTTCTTTAAAAATTTATATATTTGTATGTTCCCATTAAGTGGTAGTGTAAATGTATGTTGTTAAAAGTCATTTCTCAGAATTATGGTAAGCTATGAAAGACAGTATCTAGTTAGGTCGTTACCAAAAATACTATGTTTAAATTAGTCCATCATATGGCATTTGGTGTGTATCTAAATTCCTGCTTCTATTTCACTCTTCCTCAAAACAGTTTTATTTCATGTTCACCAGTGAAATGATAATTTAATTTCGTGGGGCAGGGGCAGTGCTGCAGCTCCTGGAAAAATCAGATTTGTATTATCTTTGTTTCACACCCACCACCTTAAAAACATCAGCTAGTTATGTGTCATTGAAAACATTTAAAACTTTGAGTCTTCAAATACATTTGATGTTAATGCATCACTTGCACTTCGATTTACAAATAACATTTCTAAGTAGTTAGCAGTTTTGTCCTATTTCTGGAAAACATTTTGAAGTTGTAAATTGTTTCTTCTCTTTTTCTTCTAGAGTTACAATTTTTTTTTTTTTTTTCTTTTTGAGACAGAGTCTCGCTCTGTCGCCCAGGCTGCAGTGCAGTGGCGTGATCTCGGCTCACTGCAAGCTCTGCTTCCCGGGTTCATGCCATTCTCCTGCCTCAGCCTCCCAAGTAGCTGGGACTACAGGCGCCCGCCACCATGCCTGGCTAATTTTTTGTATTTTTAGTAGAGACAGGGTTTCACCGTGTTAGTCAGGATGGTCTCGATTTCCTGACCTCTTGATCCGCCCGCCTCAGCCTCCCAAAGTGCTGGGATTACAAGCGTGAGCTACTGCACCCGGCCGCAAATTGTATTTTTAAATACAAGCACCTTTGTTGAGGTGTGGAGAAAAGCATCACAATTTTATGTTTATCTTACCTTCCCAGCCCTCTCTGGGGGTACTTTGCAAATACCCGAGTCCAAACAGAAGTACCAAATAATTGCTCTATGAATTCTATGCTTAGTAAACTATTAAACCTGAATAACTTAAAAGATCATGTGCGTTTTGTAACAGCAAAATTTGATTTTACTTTTTTATTTAGAATTGGTTATTTTTCATAGGTACTTCCAATTTTTCTTCACTTTTCAAATGGATATTGGCTATAGTCTTATGTTTTAATGGGAATGAATTTCAGGTCATAATTAATCATCAGGAAATTTTTAGTTTTATTTTTTTCTTTGACAATATGGACTTTGTTATTTTTTGTATAGTGGTTCAATAGATCTTAAGTTCAGACAATTAAACACTATTTTGAATCTTAACAAGATACTGAGGCTTTTTTTGTATGGGATGATATCAGTCTATGTACAATGAATTTAATAAAAAGTATTATCAGATTTTTTACACATTTTAGCTCAGTAAAATCTGAGTAACTGTTCAAGATTTTTTTATCTGTATTTGGAAGTATAATTTTGTAAATCAGTGTCTTACCTTTTTGATACAATAGATCATGGTTTATTTTTAATAAAGCAAGAAGCCCTTTTATGTGTTGTTTTTCAGGGAAGGGATTAACATTTAATTCTGTTTGTTTACATTTGTTATCATTGTTATCCAATGCTCATTTTATGTCGCTTTATAAGTAAGCTTAGGTATAACAGAATAAGTATCTGTTTATTCTAATCTACATGTGACTATTTCAGTCTGTCTCAGTCACTTAATAGTATGCTGAAATTTACCACTGTGGGGGATGAATGATCACTATTTATCACGTGCATTTGAACATGTAAATGCTTAAAAAATAAGTATAATACGGATATAGTTTGGGTTAATAGGATTCTCATAGTTTTTTTCCTCTATGAAACATAAGTAATGATTTTAGTGTATTTCTTATGGAATATACTCATTTAAAAAGGAGTTTAAGAAATTGTATATGTGAATAATACCTTTCTCTAATAAAAATTGAAATGTATAATAGTTTTATAATAAAGTATTTACATGAATTGATATTTTAATATGGGCGGACATTGCATAGATACAAATAAATTAAAATCAATGATAAATGCTAAATATTTTATCTAAATAGCACACCAACATGGCACATGTATACATATGTAACAAACCTGCACATTGTGCACGTGTACCCTAGAAACCCTAGAACTTAAAGTATAATAAAAAAATTAAAAATATATTTTATCTAAAGAGTTTTTCAAGAAACAGTTATGAAAATGTATATATTAAATGACTGTAATGTGAAGCTTGTAATATTTCAACTCAGTATTCATTATTCTTTGTTTTGTGTGTCTAGAAAGATTGTATTTACTTTTCATCTTTACACTACAATTTGCTCTTATGGGGCACTAAACTGTGTTCAACTGAGTAAGAACCTTTGTATTTTGATTGAGCATAATTTAGTATTTTATGATTTCCAAAATGATGTTCTTATGTCTATCAAGTCTATGTATCAAATTTATAACATCGTTTAAGAAAAAGGAATTTCCACAGACATTTCAGTTGGAATTTTTTGTTTCACGCAACTGAAAATACATTTGTTTCTAGGGTTTGGAATATTATAGAAGACGTAGGATGAAAGAAAATGATAGAATCACAAAAGAATTCTGTTTGTGGGCCGGGCGCGGTGGCTCAAGCCTGTAATCCCAGCACTTTGGGAGGCCGAGACGGGCGGATCACGAGGTCAGGAGATAGAGACCATCCTGGCTAACACGGTGAAACCCCGTCTCTACTAAAAAATACAAAAACTAGCCGGGCGAGGTGGCGCGCCTGTAGTCCCAGCTATCGGGTTGAGGCAGGAAATGGTGTAAACCCGGAGGCGGAGCTTGCAGTGAGCTGAGATCCGCCACTGCACTCCAGCCCGGGCGACAGAGCTAGACTCCGTCTCAAAAAAAAAAAAAAAAAAAGATTTCTGTTTGTGATATTATAGGAATTGTGTCCACTATGGTAGAGCATTGTCATCATTTTAGTACATTTTCTCTTAGTAGTTTGGCATTTTATACTTTAAAACTTGATTTGTTTTAAAAATTGTTAACAATGCTTACCTTCTTTCTCCAGTGCCTTTAGTCTTGATTTGATACGTTTGTACCCTCAGTTTTCCTATTACATGTTTTTGACGTTTTCATAGCCTAGGAAACATTGATTCCATTTTAATAATTGTCAATCTGGTTATCTAAAGAGGTAACAATTATCTGTTAATGCTTCGGAAAAACAAATAGGGTTGCCTGTGGAGGCCAGGCTTCTTAGTTCATTCAAAAATATTTCTTGGGCCGGGCGCGGTGGCTCAAGCCTGTAATCCCAGCACTTTGGGAGGCCGAGACGGGTGGATCACGAGGTCAGCAGATCGAGACCATCCTGGCTAACCTGGTGAAACCCCGTCTCTACTAAAAAATACAAAAAACTAGCCGGGCGAGGTGGCGGGCGCCTGTAGTCCCAGCTACTCGGGAGGCTGAGGCAGGAGAATGGCGTGAACCCGGGAGGCGGAGCTTGCAGTGAGCTGAGATCCGGCCACTGCACTCCAGCCTGGGTGGCAGAGCAAGACTCCGCCTCAAAAAAAAAAAAAAAAAAAAATTTCTTGGATTTATGGCATATGTTAAGCATTCTTAGCCCCCAGTATTACAACCATGAACCAAACAGATAAGGCCCTAACCATTTCAGCATTCTGTTTAGATGGGGCGGGATTGGGGACTTAATTAAATTAGAGATATAGAAAAATATGCATCTAAATAAGATAATAAGTATGGGGTTGAAATGAAGCATCTAACAATATATTAAAGAAGTTAGAAGTAATATTTTATGGTATTGTAACCTCTATTTAACTTAAGTTTGGGTAGTAGCTACAGATAGCATAAAAAAGCCTTAATTTTTCACTTTCCTTGCTAGCAAAGGTACATTTATTTAGACTGTCCATTTAGTGTTTAACATAACATTACTGTGAAAAATATTCCATTACATATTCCCAAGCAAATGAGCTGCATCTTCTTTACTGTATTTTACAATTTGGTACAACAATTTTAGGGCTCAATCTTCTCTTCACATCACTGGTATTTTAAATTTGGGAATAAATATGAAATTCCTTTTGACTTACAGACTCACATTATATTATTACTTTGAAAACGCATTAATTTCTTAGGAAGGTTTGGAGCCTCTATCTTTTTTTGAGTTAATATTTAAATTCTCTGCTTATTTTAATAGCCTATACTAAGTGAAAATAGTATTTATGCAAGTAAACAAATCACTATAGGCTTTCAAGACTTTAATTTTAAATTTTGTCATCATTGAGGTTGAAATTTTTTACCTGCTGTTCACTTAAAATGTATATTAACAGTTGGTGACATGCAATAGTTTTAAGTATGATGTATGATGCAACTGCATATAAATGAAAATGGCATGCACAAAGACACTTTACTATGGGAACTGTACTGGAAGATTTATGAAAGCATGTGAAATTGCACCTAAAATTGTGTTATTAGTGACTATAAGCAGCAATGCTAAATTTATTGTACTTGATGAATGAATGTATTTAGTCTAGTCACAGTTACTTTGGTTTAAATGTATAAATGTCTTTAGAGTTTTCTTTTTTAAGTGTAATTTTTACTATTGTGGGGGTATACTTGGACTGCAGGGGTTATTGTCAATGTGTGATTTGTGTTTTTATTTTATTCATTATATACATAATATATATTTACATATTTATTTTATATATTAGATGATGTGATAGAATCATCTAATGTGATATACCAATTTTTATGTGATAGTTACATAATTCTAAAAAGTCCATATTTGACAACCTGTTAAAATGTTTTGCATTAGAAAAAAAAATGAGCTAGAAAATAAGATTCTGAATGTTCTCTTCACAGAGAAATAATTATAGAAGGTCACAGAGATGCCAAATGCTGTAATTTCATCCTCGTGCTACATATATACAGGTCAAAACATCCTTCCAACCCTCCCATTATATGCATGTACACAATGGCAGTGAAATTGCCATACAATTTCGGTCATATTTGTTCTAACTGCAGTGAGGCGGCATCTGAGTGTGGTCTTGATCCACATTATTGTGAGGATCAGTGATGCAGAGAATCTTTGCTTTTCCCTGTGCCTCAATCCCATGTCTTCGGGTCCCTTCGCCTAGTCTTCGACGTGAAATTGAAAACAAGTACACAGTAACTTGGAGAGCATCGGTAATCATGAGAAAAATGTAGATCAAAACCACAATCAGATATCATCTCTCTTTAGTTGAATTGAATGTTACAAAAAAAGATTAAAAAAACATAAAAAGAAAGACAAATGCTGGTGTGGATATCCTCCCCCTTTCCCCTTTCCTTTCCTTTCTCCTTTGCTTTCTCCTTTCCTCTCCTTTCCTTTCTTTTTTTTTTTTTTTTGATGGAGTTTTGCTCTTGTTGCCCAGGCTAGAGTGCAATGGCATGATCTTGGCTCACTGCAACCTCCACCTCCTGGGTTCCAGTGATTCGCTTGCCTCAGCCTCCTGAGTAGCTGGGATTACAGATGCCCACCACCACGCCTGGCTAATTTTTTTTTTCTTTTCTTTTTTTTGTATTTTTAGTAGAGACATTGTTTCACCATGTTGGTCAGGCTGGTCTTGAACTCCTGACCTCAGGTGATCCACCCACCTCGGCCTCCCAAAGTGCTGGGATTACAGGCGTGAGCCACCGTGCCCGGCCAGTGTGGAGTTTTAGAGAGGGGGAATTCTTCTCCACACTTGTCGGGGAAGTAAACTAGTACATACACTACAGAAACAACGTGAGGCTTCCTCCAAACATTAAAACTACAACGACCATTTCCACTAGCAACTGTACTGCTAGGTATACATTCAACCCACATGAAATTGGTACATGGAAGAGAGAGGTGATGCCTTCTGGTGTGGACTGCAGCACTATTCACGGGAGTCAGGGAAATGAATCCACCTACCGTCCATATGCAGATGAAAAAATAAACTCCCATGTGTACACAATGGACGACTCTTCAGCCAGGAAAACTCAATGGCATCACCTCATAGGGAGCCCTGTGGTTGTACCTGGAGGATGTGACGGTAAATGAGCCAGGCAGAGAAAGACAAAGCTTGTATTATCTCACTCATACAGAATCTTAAAAAAACAAAACAAAACTTTATTTCAAAGACCTAGAGAGTGCAACAGTGGTTACTAGAGCTTGGGGGAAGAAGGGGGATGATAAGGGATTGGAAATGGGTGCATAGAAAATTACCATGAATGTATGCAAATATAAACATGTGGGACTAGGTAAAACTTTAGAATTTCTACAGAGTAAAGGAAACAATGAACCAACAGTTAAGGCACCCTAAAAACTGAGAGAGAATTTTGGAAGAAAATTCTATCTCTGAAACGGATTCTCATCTAACACGTACAGCAAACTGACACTACTAAGGTGAAATAAACAGCAGCAACAACAAAACGAAAAAGCCCTGCAACCTCAAATACCCAATCCTAAAAGACCAGAATAGACCCTGTCTGAAAAGAAGACATGAAATTGACACAAATGAAAAGTTTCTCACAATCACTAATTCTCACAAAAACATAAATCAGAATCACACTCAGTTACTATTTTATTTCACTAAAAATACCTATGACCAGGCCAGGTGTGGTGGCTCATGACTGTAACCCCAGCATTTTGGGAGGCCAAGGCAGGTGGATCACGAAGTCAGGAGTTCGAGACCAGCCTGGCCAACATGGTGAAACCCCGTCTCTACTAAAGATACAAAAAATTAGCCAGATGTGGGGCCACGTGCCTATAATCCCAGCTACTCAGGAGGCTGAGGCAGGAGAATCGCTTGAACCCGGGAGGTGGAGGTTACAGTGAGCCAAGATTGTGCCATTGCACTCCAGCCTGGGTGACAGGGCAAGACTCCATCTAAAAAAAAAAGCATATTACCAAAACAAAAGCAATGATTTTTGAAGGGGATGGCCAGGGCAGACGTGCAGAAAGGAAAACTCTCATACACTATGGGTAGGAATTAAATCACTCTAAACACTGTGAAAAACAGTTGAAGGGTTCTCAAAACTACCATTTCAGCTAGCAGTCCCATCACTGGGTATACCTTTAAAGCAAGTGAAATCCTCATGTTCAAAAGAGATATCTGCCTTCCCATGGTGACTGAAACACCAGTCACGACAGCCAAGGCACGGAATAAACCTATCCGTCCACTTACAGGTGAAGGGATAAAGAAAATGCCGTGTGTGTGTGTGTGTGTGTGTGTGTGTGTGTGTGTATAGAAATACTCTTCAGCCATAACACTCCAGGAAATCCTATCATCTCTGTAGCCCGGTGGAGAAAGCTGGAGGACATTAGGTAAACTATGAAATGACTCTGGCTGGAGAGAGATCTACACTGCATAATCTCAGGCATGCAGAATCCAAAAAATTTATCTCCTAGAAGCAGAAAGTTCAATAGTGGTTACCAGAGGCTGGGAAGATGAGGAGGCCTAGGCAAGGAATGGTGAGCCTAATGCTCCCCACTCCAAATCTATTTACTTGTTTAGAGATAGAGTATTGCTTTGACACCCTGCCTGGAATGCAGCAGTGCCATCGTGGCTTACTGCAGCACCCACCTCTCAGGCTCAAGTGGTTCTTCTGTCCTAGCTTCCCAATTAGCTGGGACCACAGAAATGTGCCACCATTTTCAGCTAATATATTTCTTTTAAAATTTGTAGGGACAGGGGCTCCCTATTTTGCCCACGCTGCTCTCAAACTCCTGGGTTCAGGCAATCCTCTCACCTCAGCCTCCCAAAGTGCTGAGATTCTAGGCTTGAGCCACCATGCCTGATCCTATGTTTGTATGTTGAAATTCTAACCCTCAATCTCATGGTATCAGGAGGTGGGAGGTAATGAGGTCCTGAGGGTGGAGCCCACATGATTGGGATTGCTGGCTTATTTTTTTTTTTTTTTTTTTTTTTTTGAGATGGAGTCTCGCTCTGCCGCCCAGGCTGGAGTGCAGTGGCCGGATCTCAGCTCACTGCAAGCTCCGCCTCCCGGGTTCACGCCATTCTCCTGCCTCAGCCTCCCGAGTAGCTGGGACTACAGGCGCCCGCCACGTCGCCCGGCTAGTTTTTTTTTTTTTTGTATTTTTAGTAGAGACGGGGTTTCACCGTGTTAGCCAGGATGGTCTCGATCTCCTGACCTTGTGATCCGCCTGTCTTGGCCTCCCAAAGTGCTGGGATTACAGGCTTGAGCCACCGCGCCCGGCCGATTGCTGGCTTATTAAAAGGAACCCCAGAGAGCTCTCTTGCCCTCTCTCTGCCAGGCGAAGACACAACCTAAAGTCTACAGTCTGCTACTCAGAAGACAGTCCTCACCAGGGCCGACCAGGCTGGGCTGGCAACCTGATATCCAACTTCCAGCCTCCAGAACTGGGAGAAATACAATTCTGTCTTTGATGAGCTCCCCAGGCTATGGCTCTTTGCTCTAACAGCCTGAACCAGCACAGAAGTGCTATCCCATCATCTTTGTTGTATTCTATTCAGAAGGGAGTCACTAACCCCTCAGTGCTGTGAGCCTTTGTGGACACTGCCCACTATAGGCTGAGATGAGGCATAGGGTCTGGTTCTAAATAGAATCAGAAGGCACTGGAAAGTGTCAAGAGGATGATGATGGCTGAATTGCATTTAATCTCAACCTCTACTGGTGCAGTGTGGAAAACGAGGCCCAGAGCAAAAGTGCCTTTCCCGAGATCACACTGTGGACCCCAGGCCCATTGGAGTTGTATTCCATGCTACCTCTCACCCCTCACTCCTTGAAATTCTTCCGTCTCTAAGTGTGTCCAATATCTACAGGGGACACCAAACAATGAGTTTTATAAGATTTATCTCAAACATACTTGATATCAGAGTTCAGTAGGAAGGAGATGCTAGCATAACCCCATTGTGCATGTTGCAGGGCTGGGGAGGCCCCAAAACACCAAAAATTTCTCTAGGGTCACAGAACTGGTAAGGTCAAGGAAGTTTGGCCCAGCACTGTCTCCTCAAACCTAGGGCCTGAGTTGCCTCCAGGTCTTCCCAGGGTGATGAAGGGGCACTCTTTTTGCATAATTTGGAACAGGTAAGAAGTTGGTAAGAACAGGTAAGAACAGGGGGTTGGTGTGTGGTCAGTAGCCCAGTGGGGCCTTTGAGTAGGTCTTACGGAAGGAGGGAGCATAGGGGATGGGACCTGGAAGAAGTGAGTCTCCTCTCGGATCCTGGGCGTTGTGATGGGCTTTCTCCCACCCTGGAGTCTTCCGGCATTTTCCCCCTGCCAAGGGCTGAAATGGCCTCAGCTGTTTCTCCAGACTCCCTTTCATGTTAAAGGATGAAATCCAATTATATTCCTTTAAGTCTAAGCATTCTTCTAGAGGGTCTTCTCCTGTGCACTGTCTCTAAAATGGGGAGAGGATGAGGTCTCCCCAGGTCCTTTCCCTCCATATCAGAAGTGGAGCTTCAGGCGGCCTAGAGGGGATTTCATGTAGCCCTCCCTCTGGAAGATGCTCAGTTCTGACCCAGGAGCTGCTGCGTGGCCATTTGACACCCAAAAGCCTGCGTCCCCTCATCTCTACCATGAGGATGATTTTTGAGGACTCACAGGAGTGATGCTCTTGTAGGCTACTAATACAGCAGGTGCCGCTGCTCCACAGCTGACAAACACTGTGACAATGCCTTGAAGACACTAATGTTTTCATAATTCTTTTTTTTTTTTGAGACAGAGTCTCACTCTGTCAGCCAGGCTGGAGTCCAGTAACACGATCTTGGCTCACTGCAACCTCCAACTCCTGGGTTCAAGCGATTCTTCTGCCTTACCTCCCGAGTAGCTGGAACTACAGGCGCATGCCACCAGGCCCGGCTAATTTTTTTATTTTTAGTACAGACGGTTTCACCACATTAGCCAGGCTGTTCTCGAACTCCTGACCTTGTGATTCACCTGCCTCAGCCTCCCAAAGTGCTGGGATTACAGGCATGAGCCACTGTGCCCGGCCCCATTCTCTAGTCTTAGGTCAAATTTTACTTTGAAAGTCTAGAACCTTTTCTACCATGGGCGCCCATGTCCCCCTCATCCACAAGTCCCCGAAGGGTTGGGGATTCCTTGTGTGAGCTCCAGATCCCAGTCCTCTGGTGGTTCATGGTGTTGTCAATGACATGTCTCTCCTTGTCACCCCAGTATGCAAATGACACTTACAGGGTGCGAACATTCCAGATAGGTACAGGGAAGAAGCTGGTGAAAGCCCTGGTTCCAGCATTTCTGGGTAGAACCGTCTCCTCCTATGCCATCTGACTGGGTCCCTCCTGGGATTTTATCACTGTGCCGAGCTTCATGGAGGAACTGTTTACCAGGTGAACTGTCCATCACCTCCAACTGACAGTGGTGACTGTCTCCGACTAGCTGTGTCTTGAGGATGTCACCAAAGTCCTCTAAGCCTGTTTGCTCCTTCGTAAAGTGAAGTAGTGAGATGAACCTCAGGGTTCTTGTAGGAACTAAATGGCCTAAGGCATGGCAAGCAGGTCCCAAGTGCCTGGCTCTGTGAAGGGGCTGCTGGGCATGCTATGGTTCACATTTATTATTCTCTTTCCTTCAATGGAGTTCTGGGCATCCTGTCTCAATGGCCTATATACCTCTGTTTGGAAAAGCACACAGAAAGCAAATCTGTTTTTGCATTTGTAAAGGATGTCTGTAATTCCTTCTAACTGGTCTTTGTCCTTGACACAGACAGAACAGGGGTCCCTTGGGTCCTGAAGGAGGGGCCCCAGGCTCACTCAGGTATCTGGAGAGGTTCTGGTTGAGGTTCATTCATTCAACAGATACGTATCAAAAACGTAATTTGTGCAGTCACTTTTCCAGTGGCTTGGCATAATTTAGTAAAGAAAGCAGATGACAATGCCTGGGCTTCAATTCTACTTGAAGCATCAGATACTCACAGTAGACAGCATCAGCAGGTCATATCCACAGAACTTTACATGTGACAGCTTCATGGCCTCCTCCAGGTACAGTGGCATCTTCCCAGGTTCTGACTAGGATGACATAAGCCCAGGAACAAGTATAAACTGGGTGGATTTAGGGTTCTGAAGAAGGGTCTTTTGACCCCCAAACATAGCTGGAGGAAATATGTGGACTGTAGCTTGGGAGAGACTAAAAAATCCCTGGGTCTCATACCTCGTATTATTCCCATGAGAAAGTTGAGATCTGGGGGCTTTCTCTGCAAGAGGAAAGGAGTTGTAGATGGGGCCTTAGGTCCCCAGCAAAACACAGTGGAGGCTGTGGCCAGGGCTGACCTCCAAGAAAACCATCCCCAGCACAGTGGTTTCCTATCTCTGCTTCTCCCACATCTGCCTCTCCCAACCCAAGCACCAAGTAGCCCAGAGCTGGAGTTTTGATGAGCAACCTGCTCACAAATCTGCCTGGAGCTGCAGTTTTGAGTGCCCAGGTGCTCAGCGCTATGTGCCAGGGCCTTTGGGAAGAGAATGGCAGTGGGAAGCTGCGGCCCACAGGGGTCTGTACAGCCCTGCTGCATGGCCAGGCCTGCCTCTGCCAAGACAGCACAGACGGCTGGGGGTGGAGTGGAGCTGTCCTCTACACAGGCAGCAGCAGGCACAATAAAGCGCCCTGTGAGCTATGTGCAGGAGGGAGGCCAGGCCTCGGGTTCTGCTGCCACCTCCATCACCAGCACCATCACCTACATTTTGTTCACCTGGCCCCATGGATTCAAAAACTCTGCCTTGTATTTAGAATAAGAAAGGTAGCAAGGCTAGGAAAAACAATTTTGTCTTTGGGCCTCTATTCCTCAAACCTCTACATACTCCCTCTTCAATGTGTTCCACTATCTATTCATCTAACAGCCCGATTACAACCCCCTGGGTGCTCTCCAAGTAAGAGGGTATTTAGTAAGAGGGGTGGTGCCCAAATGGGTGGATGAATGGACAAACTAACAAAGCAACGGACAAAAGGAAACATTCCAAAACCTTATTTAATAGAACTTTCTTCATGACACCTCTCGGAATGTAAACAGAACTTGGTGTAAAGAAGTTCAATCTGATGGCTAAAGATCTGTATGACTGCCTAAGGCAGTTTGACACCTACCCATGCCTAACAGATTTTCCTAAAACTCTGTGGAACAACCAAGGAGAAGGCATATTCCTCCCTTTCCAAAGGTGGCCAATGTGCCTCTTCCTGGAAGGTTATTTTATAAGCTCGGGCCCCTGAAAGCAGCAGCCTCCGCATCAGCCATTTTGGCACGAGCAGTTACAGCTGCACACTTTGGAACTTGTCCTGCCTTGAGTCTGATGTGCGAAGAGCACGTCAGTCCACTTGCACTTCAGAGGGCTGGTGGTGTCTGGCAGCCCTGCTGTCCAAGGTTCTATCCTTTGATCACAGCAATTGGTCTCAGTTTAATGGCTTTCTTGCTGATTCCAGCATCATGGCAGGTATTCACCACATCTGTCACATTCTTATAGGACTCAGGAGCCTGCAGGAGAGGAATTAAACATTGTACAAGTCCACCAAAAACACAGTCTTTACAAGCACCAAACTTCACTTGTGATTAAATAAATGCACACTAAAATAAGAGAGTTTTTTTGCCTATCAAATTAGCAAAAATTTAAAAAAGGAGTAAGCCTGATGTTGGTCAGTGGTAGCTTCCAAAACACTTTCATCTTGTCTTATATTTTTTCTGTATTTTTCAAAATGTCTCTAAAGAACATGTATTACTTAGAACATGTATTACTACATGTATTACATTACATGTAGAACTAGGAAATGCAGTCAATGTAATTAAATAAAACACACACCAAAACCTGATAGGAAGGAACAGCACCAAACCATCATATGTCAGTAGTAATTATCTCTTGATGGTAGAATTACTGGCAATTTTAATTTTTTCTTTATATATTTCTGCAGTTATCAAAATTTCTGGAATGCACATGTAGTACCTTCACAGTAAGTGATAAAATTCATATATGTCTAAAACAAACTAAAACTGTGTGCACGTGTGTATGTGGGTATATATGTGTACCTACACTCACAATTTATTTTGTGACTTTCTAGCAACATTCCCACCCTTCCATCCTACCCACACTGCCTTGCCACCATTAGCACTAATTTCATCACACACTCACTTTATCTTCATTCCTGTCAATACAAGCTCAGGCCAGCCATGCTGATTCCCGTATGGTTCTGTACATAAAATCCTTTTCTATCCCACCTCCCATTCCCTTCCAGTTTCTGAAACTTCCCCAATGGGGCCTCTGGAACTCCTTCCAGAAGGAGCAAAATCCCCTCCTTCCCTCCTTTGAACGTTCCCTTCATCTTCCTGTTTTACTGAAACATGGATCTTTCCCGAGGACATCACTTTCACTTCCAATTTTGTGAAGTGGTGGCTGCTTTTTCTCCCAAACCAGGTCATGCCATTGGTCCCAAGAGTGGGACAGGTGTGCTCCTGGCTTTCAAGGTTGTTTCTATTCTCCCTTTCTCCCTAGGCACTCCCAGTTGTGAATCTTGCAGTCACTACATCGTACTACAAACTACCTTTGGCTGTAGTTATCTGCGGGAGCCTGAATCACTCCCCAGCATTACTTGACGATTTCTAGCTCCTGGAAATCAGATAAAATTCCACTGGGCCAATGACTATCTCTCCCCTAGATGAATATTTCATACCTTTTCTCAGATCCTCACTCTCACTTGCTGACCCTACTATGTAATACACTGAAAAAAATAGCAGCCAGAATATTCAAAATAACGCTCACTTTATCTTCTCCACGTATCTGTATCTATACCTTTTCTCCTTTTACTTTTTAATGTCGCCCAAGGTTGAGTCCAGTGGCACAATCATAGCTCACTGAGACTACATATATGTGCCACTGTGCCTAATCCTTTTATTTTTTGTAGAGATGGGGGGGTCTTGCTTTGTAGCCCAGGCTGGTCTCGAACTCCTAGCTTTAAGCAATTCTCTCACCTCAGCCTCCCAGAAGTGCTGGGATTACAGGTGTAAGCCACTGTGCTCAGCCTCTTCTCTCCTTTTCTAAAGGATGAATTATCTGTGCTTCTAGCAAATAGCAACCCCATGCACTTGTACATCAGACTCTATCTCCTCTCATCTATTCAAGGACACTTCTCCAGCAGTTTCCTCCCTCTTTTCTGCATCATTAATTTCTCTTGTAGATTCTTCTCATCAACATGCAAACACATTTGTCACATCACGTCACTATTCTGCTCAAAATCCTCCAGGGTTTCTTCATTTCAATCAGCGTAAAAGCAAAAGTCCAAATGCTCTGGTGCCCCCTACCTCTCTGACCTCATCACCCTCTGGCTTGCTCTTCATGCCTGGCCTCCTTGCTGTTTCTTGAACACTCCTGCATAACCTTGGCTCACAGATTTTGCACTTGCTGTTCTCTCTGCCTCGAAAGCTCACCTCCAGATGCCCAGGTAGCCTGTTTCCTCTCTCTCTTCAAGTCTTTGTTCTAGTCACCTCACTGAAGTCTTCTCCAACCCCCTTTCCTTGCTTCATTTTTATATCAGAGAACTTGTATGGTCATTAACACACTGTATGTTTTATTATTTGGAAAGCTCCACAAGGAAGCGATTCACGTTTCTTTCATTCACTGCAGTATCTAGCACACAGAACAGTACCTAACTATAGCAGATAGTTCATAAGTGTTCGCTGAATGAGTGAATGAAACAACAAAACCAAACCAAAAAACTAAAAATGCAAATGTTAACTGTACTTATTTCTGGTTGATTGAGTTCTAAATGTTTTCTGTTTTCTTCTTTGCATCTTCCAAATGTTTTTTTTTTGAGACGGAGTCTCGCTCTGTCGCCCAGGCTGGAGTGCAGTGGCCGGATCTCAGCTCACTGCAAGCTCCGCCTCCCGGGTTCCCGCCATTCTCCTGCCTCAGCCTCCCGAGTAGCTGGGACTACAGGCGCCCGCCACCTTGCCCGGCTAGTTTTTTGTATTTCTTAGTAGAGACGGGGTTTCACCATGTTAGCCAGGATGGTCTCGATCTCCTGACCTTGTGATCTGCCCGTCTCGGCCTCCCAAAGTGCTGGGATTACAGGCTTGAGCCACCGTGCCCGGCCTAAACATGTATTCTTAAGATCATGGGAAAAATGAATCATTATTTAAAAAAAAAATAAGTCTTTGTCATACTCTGACTCAGTAATTCCACTTTTTTTCCTTGTTTTTTTAGAGACAGGGTCTTGCTTTGCTGCCCAGTGCGGAATGCAGCAGCACAATCACATAGCTCACTGTAACCTCAAGATCCTGGGCTCAAGAGATCCTCCAGCTTCAGTCTCCTGAGCAGCTAGGACTACACCTGACTAATCTTTGCCCAGACTAATCTTGAACTCCTGGCCTCAAGAGATCTTCCTGCATTGGCCTCCCAAAGTACTGGGATTATAGGCATGAGCCACCATGTAATTCCACTTTTGAGACTTTGTTCTAATTACTAAAACAACTGGAAAAAAGCTGCATGCATGAAGATAATCATTACAATTTAATTTATAGTAGCAAACATTTGGAAGTTACTTAAATGTCCACTACAGGCAGAAAGTAAGGTACTCAGCTGGTGGAATATTCAGCAATGATTTTAAAAAGTGACAAAAACGATTTTAGAATAATGTGCTAAATTTCAAAAATAACTACAAAATGTTTTTTAACTATAGTTATGATTAGCTTTAAAAAAAAATTAGGAAAGGGCAGGCTTGGTGGCTCATGCCTGTAATTCCAGCACTTTGGAAGGCTGAGGCGGGCAGATCACGAGGTCAGGAGATCGAGATCATCCTGACTAACACAGTGAAACCCCGCTTCTACTAAAAATACAAAAAATTAGCCGGGCGTGGTGGCGGGCGCCTGTAGTCCAGCTACTGGGGAGGCTGAGGAAGGAGAATGGCGCGAACCCAGGAGGTGGAGCTTGCGACGAGCCCAGATCGCGCCATTGCACTCCAACCTGGGTGACAGTGCGACTCCGTCTCAACAACAACAACAAAAAAACAGGAAAAAACTATGACAATAAGTATTTTTTTTCTTTTTTTGAGACAGTCTTGCTTTGTCATCCAGGCTGGAGTGCAGTGGCGTGATCTTGGCTCACTGCAACCTCTGCCTCCTGGGTTCAAGTGATTTTCCTGTCTCAGCCTCCTGAGTAGCTGCGATTATGGGCGTCCACCACCATGCCCAGCTAATTTTTGTATTTTTGTAGGAGTTTCGCCATGTTGATCAGGCTGATCTCTAACTCCTGACCTCAAGTGATCTGCCTGCCTTGGCCTACCAAAATGCTGGGATTACAGGCGTGAGCCACCACGCCCGGCCGACAATAGTAAGTATTCTAAAAGATAAAGTAATAACTGTGTTAGGGCATTGAGTTTCTGGATGACTTTTTCTTTTCTCTTAAATCGTTAAGAAAGGAATTATATTGCTTTTAATTTAAATATGTACATATCTGTATACATGTATACAGAATTTAAACAAAATCTATTCTCTGTGAGTCAAATAAAAGTCGCTTCAAACATTTATATTTTCCTTTATTTTTTTTTTTTTTGAGACGGAGTCTCGCTCTGTCACCCAAGCTGGAGTGCAGTGGCGCAATCTCGGCTCACTGCAAGCTCCACCTCCCAGGTTCATACTATTCTCCCGCCTCAGCCTCCCAAGTAGCTGGGACTACAGGCGCCTGCCACCACGCCTGGCTAGTTTTTTGTATTTTTAGTAGAGATGGGGTTTCACCGTGTTAGCCAGGATGGTCTTGATTTCCTGACCTCGTGATCCGCCCGTCTCAGCCTCCCAAAGTGCTGGGATTACAGGCGTGAGCCACCACATCCAGCCTATGCCTTCCTTTTTCAAATTTGCTTTCAAATTGAAACCTAAGTATACAATTGTGCAAAAGCAAGAGTCAGCTCAAACTACTTTTGAAAAACTTAATATGTAGATGGAGACTATAAAATGAACAGTAAAAATCATTCTTAAGGACCTGGCTCATAATTTCAGCCAAAAGAAAAGAAAATATAAAACTGAAATAAGCTAAGCAAGGAACATAAGAGAAAATTGAGGTCATAAAAAAAAAACCGAAACAATTTCTGTTAGTAATACCCTAAATTGCTATCTCTGTAGACTGACATAAATTACAAATGGGGAACAATAAATATTCATGTATTGATCAGAATTTCACTTACCTCTTCCATAACCAGTTTGGGTGAGGCAACACGGATTGCAATTCCCGTATCTGCCAATTTGTCTAAAACATCCTGGAAATCTAAATTACGTCGAGATTTTGCTCGGGACAATGCACGGCCCTAGAATGGGAAAGGAATGAACTTCACTTCAAACCCTAATATTATATGCCCTTTCCTTGATTTTCTCTTACACTAAAAAGGAGCTTTAAAAACCATCTTTTTCTACTTTATCAAACTGGTAGCAGGCCTTTTAAGCCTCATCATATCCTTTGAGATTTTGGACCCGAGAATTCTTTGCTGGGAGGCTGTGCTGTGCAGGGTATTCAGCAGTATCCCTGGCCTCTACCCCCTAAATGCCAATAGCAACTCCCACTAAACCACAACAATAAAAAAAGCCTCCAGAAATTGCCAATGTCCCCGTGGGGGTAGCAGGAACACCTTTGTTGAAAACCACTGCATTAAAATTAGGAGTTGGGAGGCAGCTAGAAATGAGAAACAATCAGAGAAAAAAGTAGGATTAAATACATTTGTGAAGGTCTGTCCTAGAAGAAGGTATTCTGGACAGTTTCTCTTTCCCATTTCAACACTGGCTCAACACTCTGGATGGCTTAGAAAAGGGGCTGGCAAACTACAGTGTATGGGCCAAATCTGGCCTACCACTTGCTTTTTAAAATAAACTATTTTGTTTTTTTGAGAAAGGGTCTCCCTCTGTCACTGAGAGTGGAGTGAAGTGGCATAATCATAGCTCACTGCAGCCTTAACGTCCTGGGCTCAAGGAATCCTCCTGCCGTAGCCTCCTGAGTAGCTATGACTACAGCTGTGGCACCACACCTGGCTAATTAAAAAAGTTTTTGTAGGCTGGGCGCGGTGGCTCAAGCCTGTAATCCCAGCACTTTGGGAGGCTGAGATGGGCGGATCACGAGGTCAGGAGATCGAGACCATCCTGGCTAACACGGTGAAACCCCGTCTCTACTAAAAAATATAAAAAACTAGCTGGGCGAGGTGGCAGGCGCCTGTAGTCCCAGATACTCGGGAGGCTGAGGCAGGAGAATGGCGTAAGCCCAGGAGGCGGAGCTTGCAGTGAGCTGAGATCTGGCCACTGCACTCCAGCCTGGGTGACAGAGCCAGACTCCGTCTCAAAAAAAAAAAAAAAAAGTTTTTGTAGAGACAGTGTCTCACTAATGTTGCCCAGTCTGGTCTTGAACTCCTGGCTTCAAGTGCTCCTCCTGCCCTGGCCTCCCACAGTGCTGTAATTACAAGTGTGAGCAACCATGCCTGGCCTAAAATAGTTTTATTAGAACACAGCATTGCCCATTTACACAGTACTTAAGGTTGCTTCTGCACTGAAATGGCATAGCTGAATAGCTGGTACACAGACCACCTGGTCCCAAAAGCCTAAAATATTTACGGTCTGGCCCTTTATGGGAAGAGTTTACTGACTCCTGGGCTTAGAAGATGAGAGGCAGTGTTTTGAAATGGGGGTGTGTGTAGACTGTACATGGGCTCTAATTTGCAAATAGGGCCTATCCTTGCAGTCCTGAGTGGACCTACACAATAGGAAGGGGTAAATTAAACAAATGAGCAAGTCCAGCCAATCGCTGAGATCAACTGTGATATCTGCATCCGTTAAAGTTCCACCACTTATAAACTAGTTACGGTAAGCTCAGCCAGTGTGACAATTTCCCAGTCTGGATTTTCTGGACTTGCAGAGATAAGAAACGGTCCCTAACCCTACCAGATCTCACTACGGTAGAGATACTAGATGACCCCAGTCAGTTAACTAAATAGTATACATTATGGGGAACAATTTGAAGTACAAGACATGATAGACCCAAGTCTCAACTCTGTTAATGTTCAGTCGGCTACACTTACCAGTCAAAATGGAAAACAATAGCTAAACTGAAGAGAGCATTTCTAAGGAAGTTTCTGTTTTCCTTACCGCTCCATGACAGGTTGTTCCAAAGGTCTCAGTCATGCCCTGTTCAGTGCCAGTAAGAACATAACTACAGGTTCCCATGGTGCCACCAATGAGCACTGGTTGTCCAGTGAGCTGAGGATGCACATAAATTAAACATGTTAAAATTCAGAAAAGCATAAGCTTTGTATGCATAAAATTTAAATTTTCTCTTGCACTGTAGGATTGTAGGAGAAACCCAGACTTCTAAACACGTGGCTTGTAAACTATATTAAGATAGTACTTTGACTCTTTGATAATTCGGAGGGGAAGGAAGTGGATGACAGTGAAAATGTGAGAACCAGTAAAAATGCAGAAGAGTCAAAATAAAAGCAAAGCAAAATCCAAAAGTGTAGGGAAGTGTTGCTAGAACCACCATCCTGAGCAAGGTGCTTGTCTTCTCTGTTTTGGGTTTCTCATCTGTAAAAGGAGCCAGCAGACTACGGGGTCTTTCTAACTCCACCACAGCCAGACACCAAGAGGACAGCAGGAATGAAACAGCCTGAGTTTACTGTGTTCTGTAACTGAGTGAATCCTGTCTTCCACTAATTCAAAGGCCTCAGTTCACAGGAGTGGAGTAAAATACACCTCCTGCAGCACTTTCTAGTTAGCACATGGCACCACTGCAAGCACAAATGATGGGGGGAGGAGTTACTGCTTCAGGGAAGATTGGGAATCATTGTTCTCATGGGTGACAGAGTATTTTCTTTTCACAATTGCTGCTTTTTATTTTAAATATAATTCACATTTGCAATGATCTAAATCGTGCTCCCACTGCTTAAAACTACAAACGCAGTGCTACGTACTTGGTAATCAACAGCAATGAGGGGATGGTGAGGAGGGAAAGCGCGGGTGGATCCCTTCCTGTGTACTAACAGTGTCCGCTCCTTCCCGTCCACTACATGCTGCTCCACTTTGGCAATGTTGTGAGAAACATCATAGATCACGTGCAGGTCCAAGTCATCAGGGGTTGTGTTGAAGACCTTGGCAAAAGCCTAGAAGAAAACACAGAAGATAAAAGCAGCCAGAACTTCAGGACTCATCTTCAGCTCTTCATGACTTATCTCACTGATTTCAGGTAGTCTGTTCTGAAGGGAGTAAAAGATTTAAAAGCTCAAAAGTAGTCGTAAGATTATCTCACGTAAAGGACAAAAGCTGTCTTTTAGACCACATAGCAAATGCCACCACATCATTTTCATCTTTGGTTGAAAAGCTGCCTGGCAACTTTTGATCCCACCTTTCAAAATTGCTTCTTCCCCAGCCTTCTGAATCTTAGTCAATGGCACTTCGATTCTCTATGCTGTTCAAGACAAATTCTAGGAATAATTTTGATTCTCTTCTCTCACTTCTCATGCTTGATACTCTGATGATTTAGTTTAAGATGACACCAAAACCTTGGACACTTCTCTGGTATTTTGAACATTAACTATGTGAATTTCCAAAACCAAACACCATAGGCTTTGACTGGACCGCATTATGTTTTTTCTTTTTTGGAGACGGGAGTCTCGCTCTGTCACCCAGGCTGGAGTGCAGTGGTGCAATCTCGGCTCACTGCAAGCTCCAACTCCCGGGTTCACGCCATTCTCCTGCCTCAGCCTCCTGAGTAGTTGGGACTACAGGCGCCCACCACCACACCCAGCTAATTTTTATATTTTTAGTAGAGACGGGGTTTCACTGTGTTAGCCAGGACAGTCTCGATCTCCTAACCTCATGATCCGCCCCCCTCAGCCTCCCAAAGTGCTGGGATTACAGGCATGAGCCACCACACCCGGCCTGGACTGCACTATGTTTTAAAGCACTTAACATCATCATAAATGACTTGGAACAGAAGAGCAACGTCGACTGTACCTGACGGGTTAAGAAGGTCATGGAAGACCGGTTGACCCAGGCATAGTTCCCAGCCGCTGCCATTCCCTTCAGGTAGTCCTGACCTTCTGGCGAAGCGATCCGAGCACAAGCCAACTGCCGATCATTAACTATAATCTTGTCTCTCTTCATGGCCTTCTCCATAGCTACCAGTGCATCTGGAACAAGAGCAGCAAAGTCCAAACGAGTTAGCTTTCCCTGAAATGAACAGTTTAGATTTACTGTAGAAAGGCAGGCTACATTCAAATTCATTCCACAAAAAAGCCAAGTGAAAGCCAACTTTCCCTTTAATGTGTTTCTGAGTTCATCTATTTGCTCAGTCAAGATGTACTTGAGAATCGTTCAGAGTGCAGAGACAGTTTGTGGGACACAAAGTCAACATTTGCCCTCTAGGAACTTGAAAGAGAATGGGATGTGAAAACAAACAGCCACAGTATGGTCTTCATTACTCCTTTCTCAACATGTGAATGAATAGGAATAGTAGTAGTAAAACATATTTTGTTGCCTTCATGATTAACCGAATCCAGGGGAATGTTCTGAAACACTAGTCGACGCTTTATACATCTGCTAGATTAAATAGTCTAAAGGGTCAGGCTGGCACAAATTACTAAATTCTCCCACAATACAATGCACTAGAGGCTGATCTGTAACATGAAATTTAAAGCTTATAACAATTTCCAGACATCTGTATACCTTTTCATTTATTCATTGTCGGAAGCTGAAAGAATGAGGGTCGTGAACAAGTCAGTATACCACCGGCGGCTATGTGAGTAAACAGCAAACTGTTCTTACGAATGCAGGATGTTGGCAAGCTGACAACTGTGTCTGCCGCCCAGAAGGAATGCTGAGGGCAGCCACACCCCAGGCACATAGTGCTTGTGATTAGACACATGTGAAGCCTGTTAGCAATAATATGAACCTGAGATCAATCAAGCAGCTGACCAACCTTACCTCCTCCTCCCTGCTTTTTCTACCCAATAAATACGAAGGGCTGTGGAAGCTCAAGGCCCTTGCTCACTAGAAGCAAGAAGCCCCCTGACTCCTTTAAAACAGTTTCTTTTGTTTTTTTTTTTTCATTTCTGCATTCGTCCTGCAGTAACCGTCACAATTCATACATTATTTCACACACTATCCAAAAGGACCTATCCAATATTTCGCTGCTTCCTGCTTTTGTTCCTGCTGCCTTTGTCACCAGTGTCCTTTGTGTGTAATTGTCCAAACTGTGAGGCTGAGCCCAACACTGGGTCCATGAAGCCATCTCCAAAATCTTTTTCCTACATGTGTTTTGTTTGACTCTCCCATATTATTAATTGCTACCTTTTAATATTTATTTTTTCTTTTAAACGGACATGACCTTTACTTCATGAGACAATCTGAGTGCAAAGTATCAGCCTATTTCATCAGCAAATCCACCATAACACCTAATGTTGCAGAGCAGGTATACAATACGTACATTATCTGCCAAATGATTGCCTATTTCATAAATTCCACTCTTTAAATATTTTCTTGCTCTTTCTTGGCCAGATAGTAACTCATAAGAGTAAACATAACGATAACTGCAACTAACATTTATCGAGTGCTTACTAATGTCAGACACTGATTTAAGTGCTTTACATATATTATTAACTTGCCATGATAATCCTATATGAAATCATTATTATACTCATTTTTTTAGACAAGAAAGTTATGGCCCAGTGAAGTTAATTTGTTCAAGTTATTTGATTGTTGAGGACTCAGGATAAAACCCATGCAGTATATTTCAGAGGTTTCGCTCTTACATTTCTATCTGGTTGCCCGTAAAATGTACATTTTAGTACGAAGTCTAGAATGTACCTGTGGCTACTTGGTGGCCCAAGCCTCTGCTTCCACTGTGGATCATCACACACACCTGTCCCTTATGGTCGATGCCCATTTTTTTAGCAGCGTACTCATTGAAAATCTCATCCACAACCTGGATTTCTGCATAATGGTTGCCTGCTCCCAGGGTCCCCAACTGCAAATGTAAAAATGTCTGGTAAGATAGTTTTGATTCCAGTTTTTTTAAAAAATCTATTTAAAAACCAAAAAGATAAAAACAAACTAACAACAAAATAACCATAGAAACAGCGTTTCTGTAACAAAAAAATTCCTAGGCTAGAGAAGTGCTTCATTTACAACAATATTCTACACAACAAAATAACGCAGACTAGCTCCTAAATTGTATTATATCATGATGTGCTTGGTATACACATATAAAAAACTAACACAGGAACAGAAAACCAAACACCACATGTTCTCACTCATAAGTAGGAGCTGAACAATGGGAACACATGGACATAGGGAGGGGAACACCACATACTGGGGCCTGTCGGGGAGTAGGAGGAAAGGGGAGGTAGAGCATTAGGATAAATATCTAATGCATGTGGGGCTTAAAACCTAGATCATGGGTTGATAGGTGCAGCAAACCACCATGGCAAATGTATACCTATGTAACAAACTAGCACATATATCCCAGAACATAAAGTAAATAAATTAATTTTTAAAAAAAGCTTCATAAACAAACAAAAAATCAAGCTTTTAAATGGTTCATGGGATATTTTAAACATCACGAAGAGTCAAATTTTGGGATAAATGTTGGTGAATGTTGACTCTTAGACAAGGTCCAAGTTCAAATGATTTTGAAACATCTATGAGTTCATGGACATCTACCATTATCTATAACTGAAAGAACATATACCACAACTAGAGCTAATATTAATAGATGATTTGGAGAACCAGAGAATGTCAGTGCTGGAAGAGTCTTTAGAGGTTGCCTAGTTTTAACCATCCCAGTTTTCTATAAGAAAATGAGATCCAGAAGAAGACAGTCTTGCCCACGTGTCACCCTGAATTAGTGGCAAAGCCTTCACAACTAGCTGTAATTTCAAACATCTAGTATCTTATGGATACCACAGACTGTCAAAGTATGTATATATATAATTTTGACTATGAACCTTATAAACATTCTATTTTTCTCCCATTCACTTCTAATTCATTATTTCTTATTTTATTGAATATTTGCAAGCTCCTGATTGCTCTGTCACCCAGGCTGGAGTGCAGTAGCGTGATCACAGCTCACTGCATCCTCAAACTCCTAGGCTCAAGCAGTCCTCCTGTCTTAGCCTTCTGAGTAGCTGGGATACTTGCATTTGCCACCATGCCTGGCTAATTTTTTTTTTTTTTAATTTTTGTAGAGACTAAGTCTCTTTATGTTGCTCAGGCTAGTCTCGAACTCCTGGCCTCAAGTGATCCTCCTTGGCCTCCCAAAGCGGGTGTGAGCCACCGCATCCATCCCTGATGGTTTTTTAGAATAAAAATGAAGCATAAACCAATTGTATTTTTTGATATACCATAAAAAAAAACCTGGGAATATGTCTGCTAAATGTAAGATATAGATATTTTCCCCAATAAAAACAAAATATGAAAAATAATTAATATGTTGCCCCTCCAAAGTGAGTTACCTGAGGAAGGCCTCTTTTCTTAGCTCTTGCAGAAACCTTATTGGGGTCAGCTTGCAGCATCCTTCCGTACTCCTCGCAGTGCTCCTTGTCTTCAGCCCAGGCATACCCTTCTCTTAAGGACCAGTCCACCCCCATCTCCAAGGCCTCCTCCAAGTCTCTGGATAAGTATAAAAGGTACTAGTCATTTCACAACCAAGGCAGACCAAAACCTAAGGATGATCACATCTTACAGGGCAGAGGAAAACTTGACATTTACTATCGCCTGTGTTCCAGGCCTTAAGTCAGATACAAAGTTTAAGCTCTCAGTAACTGGTTTTTTGAGGAATGCAGTCATATAAATAATTGCAATGTAAAATGGTAAATGCCCTATTAGACATCATTGTAGTTCTACTTGACATTTATATGGCTACTTGTTAATTTTCAAATCTTTTTTATATTCAGTTTTGCCTCTCTGATCCTGAATTCCATGAGGTAGTGATTAAGTAGACAAAAAAATAACATCAACAACAACTTTGTAACCTTAATCACCTATCACTCTCTAACCACTAATTCGACCAGGTACACACCTTAATGATTTATGAAGAATTACAGTCAAATAAATGAAGGTATCTAGAATTCCTCAGGCAACACAGGTTAAATTTTAAGCTCTTTTCCCATCTTCACAGAAGTTCTGAATGGCTTACTGCACCTCCATTTTGAAGCTGAGTACACGTACATTAAATCCTGCGAGGGTACAAGCTTTAATCTTCATCTAAAACATCTAAAACACTGCCAGGAAAAACTACACTTTTCCTGGATTGAGCATAGAAAGTGCTCAATAAACGTTGGTGGATATGATGTTATTACAAATACATCCACAAATGTCGAAGGCTGTTACAACATCAGTTGACTTATGTCTCCAATAAATGGGCTGAACGTCATGCTTAAAAAAACAATTCTTACTACTTCCTGAAAAGTAACTGAACAATCCTCATCTCTCAAGTGTACTGCACTGGAAAGGAAGTTGAAGGTCATGTGCTTATTATCCCTCCCATACCATGTACTGGAAACGTGTGCTCTTACTTGGCATTCATTGGGATGACACCTTTTCATCCCACCCCAACAGGAATGTGGTCAAACATAGCTTGGGCAAGTTGCTCCTTCACAGGCTGGACATCACTTTCATCTAAATTGGTTCTTAGCAAGCGGACACCACAGTTGATGTCAAACCCGACACCACCTACAAAATAGAGAAAACTTACAGCAAAACCAGCTGGTAAGGCATTGTTACCTGTAGTTTCTTGCCACTGATATAGGGCTATAAAGATATCCATTCTTTTTTCTTTTTTTTTTTTTCTGAGAGGGAGTCTCGCCTTGTCACCCAGGCTGGAGTGCAGTGGTGCGAACTCAGCTCACTGCAAGCTCCACCTCCCGGGTTCGTGCCATTCTCTGGTCTCAGCCTCCCGAGTAGCTGGGACTACAGGCACCCGCCACCATGCCCGGATGATTTTTTTGTATTTTTTAGTAGAGATGGGGTTTCACCATGTTAGCCAGGATGGTCTCGATCTCCTGACCTCGTGATCCACCCATCTCAGCCTCCCAAAGTGCTGGGATTACAGGCGTGAGCCACTGCACCCGGCCAAAGATACCCATTCTTTAACTTTTTTTTTTTTTTTTGAGACGGAGTTGCCCGGGCTGGAGTGCAGTGGTGCGATCTTGGCTCACTGCAAGCTCCGCCTCCCGGGTTCACGCCATTCTTCTGCCTCAACCTCCTGAGTAGCTGGGATTACAGGCGCCGGCCACCACGCCCAGCTAACTTTTTATATTTTTAGTAGAGATGGGGTTTCACCATGTCAGCCAGGATGGTCTTGATCTCCTGACCTCGTGATCCAGCCGCCTCGGCCTACCAAAGTGCTGGGATTACAACTGTGAGCCACTGCGCCCGGCAACTACGCTTTAAAGTAGACAACAAAGAGGTTCTCTGCTGGGGAAAGCTTGATGACACCAAGATAATCTAAAGTAACATACTAAAGGCACTTTATGGACCAGGGAGGCAGCAATGAACACTGAGTAACATGTAAAACAGAGACCAAAATGTGCCTTTTTTCTTGACCCCTGTTTTCAGAGGTTCATGAATTTTTTTTCAGTCTTTTCAAATAACCAACTTTTGCCTTTCTTGGTCCTTTCTATCATATATCTTTACATTTAATTAATTTTACTCCTAATTATTTCCATTGTTCTACTTTTTTAGGGTATAATTGGTTGTTCTTTTTTTAGCTTTCTAAGATCACTGATATTCCAGCCTTTCTTCTTTCCTAATTTGTGCATTTAAGGCTGCATGTTTCCATTCAAAAAGGACAGTAACCTCAAAATTTTAGACATAAGTACTCTGATTTTTCATTTTTATTTTTGAGACAGAGTCTCACTCGGTCATCAGGCTGGAGTACAGAGGCGCAATCTCGGCTCACTGCAACCTCTGCCTCCTGCGTTCAAGTGATTCTCCTGCCTCAGCCTCCCGAGTAGCTGGGATTACAGGTGTGCACCACTACACCCAGGTCATTTTTTAAATATTTAGTAGAGATGCGGTTTCACCATGTTGGCCAGAATGGTCTCCCACCTCCCAAAGTGCTAGGATTATAGGCGTGAGCCACCACGCCCGGCCGGCTTTTATTTTTTTGAGACAGGGTCTTGTTCTGTCACCCAGGCTGAAGTGCAGTGGAGTAATCATGGCTCATACCAGCCTCGACCTCCCGGGTTCAAGCAATCCTCTCAACTCAAGTCTCCTGAGTAGCTGGGACTATAGGGGTGTGCCACCACGCCTGGTTAACTTTTGCATTTTTTGTAGAGATGGGGTTTCACCATGCTGCCTAGGCTGGTCTCAAACTCCTGGGCTCAAGTGATCCTCCTGCCTCAGCTTCCCAAAGTGCTGGAATTACAGGTGTGAGCCACCGCGTCTGGCCCATTAAGTATGTTTTAAATCATTTTCCCCCCAGCTTGAGAGATGACTGGCAAACAAATGGTAAATAAAAACTGTATATATTTAGGTGTACACAATGTATATTTACGTTGTAAAATAATTACCACAATCAAGCTAATTAACATATTTATGATCTCACAGTTACTTCCCCTTCTGTTTTTTCTAGTAAGAACACTTAAGATTTATTTTCTTAGAAAATGTCAAGTACACAATATATTATTTTAGACACAGGGTCTTGCTCTGTTGCCCAGGCTAGGTCATAGCTCAGCTGAAGCCTCCAGCACCTAGGCTCAAGTTGTCTTCACACCTCAGCCTCTCAATTGCCTGGGACTATAGCTATGAGGCTGGTACAAAAGTAATCGTGGTTTTTGCCATTAAAAGTAATACAATACACTATTACAATATATTAACTACAGTCAATACGTTATGCATTAGATATCCAGAACTCATTCATCTTAAAACTGAAATTCTGTATACTCTGACGAACATCCACCCTGTTAACACCACTCTACTTTCTGAGAGTTTAACATTTTTAGATTGCACATGCGGGCAAAATCAGGTAGTATTTTCCTTTCTGTGTCTGGCCTATTTCTCAGCATATCCTCTAGTTTCATCCATGCTGTAGTAAATGGCAGGATTCCCTGTCTTTTCCCTTCGATTTTAAAAGATTGATTTCTTTCTTTATTACGGTTGAATAATGCATTCAGGCTGTTTCCATATCTTGACTACTGTGAACAATGCTACAATGAACATGGGAGGGTAGGTATCTCTTTGGATACTGATTTCATTTCCTTTGGATATACAGCCAGTGATGGGATTGCTGGATCATATGGATCTATTTTCAATTTTTTGAGGAATCTCCATACTGTTTACCATAATGGCTGTGCCAATTTACACTCCCTCCAATAGCATACAAGGGTTTCCTTTACTCAATGTCAATTTTTAGACATAAGTATCTTCTACTTACATTAGTTATTTTCTCATTTCCATAGTTTTGTTTTTGACTCATGGGTTATTTAAAAGCATACTAATTTCCAAATATATAGATTTTCTTTTTTGAGATACTTTTTTGAGATTATGCCAGACTAGAGTGCAGTAGTGTGATCGTAGTTCACTGTAGCCTCAAATTCCTGGGTTCAACTGGTTCTCTGGATTCAGCCTTACGAGTAGCTAGGACTACAGGTGTGCGCCACCATACCCAGCTATTTTTAAACTTTTTGTAGAGATGGGAGTCTCCCTATGTTGTGCAGGCTGGTTTCAAACTTCTGGTCTTATGTGATCCTCCTGCTTTGGCCTCCCAAAGTTTTTCTAGCTTTTTTTGTTTTGAGACAGGGTCCCACTCTGTCGCCCAGGCTGGAGGGCAGTGGCGCGATCTCAGCTCACTGCCACCTCTGCTTCCCAGGCCCAAGTGATTTTCCCACCTTGGCCCTCCCAAGTAGCTGGCACTACAGGTGCATGCCCCCATGCCTGGCTAATTTTTTGTTTTTTTTTTTTTTAGAGATGGGGTTTTGTCATGTTGCCCCTGGCTGGTCTCAAACTCCTGAGCTCAAGCCATCCACCCGCCTTGGTCTCCCAAAGTGCTAGGTCTAGTTTTTATTTAAATGATTTCTAATTTAATTCCACTGTGGTCAGAAAATACCCTCTTATATGAGTGGGTTCTTTAGTATGGTCCAGAGACCCTGGGGTGGGGGTGAGGGGGAAGACCATTTCAGGTGTGTAAGATTCATTTTATAATACTCAGACATTATCTATTTTATTCATATTCTCCCATGACTGTACAGTGAGATTTCTCAAAAACTGTATGACATAACATCTTTGTTCTAATGGATAATGAGACATGTATATATTCATCTTAAAAACATTTATTTTAATTTCTAATAAGATAAACGTTGATAAGAGTCTGAGACCAATCCTCAATAATTTTTACTAAAGTGGTCCCGAGTGCAAAAAGTTTGAGAACTGCTGGTCTATATGATTTCAATGCTTTGAAATTTGATGCTTGCTTTACGGCTCAGCATGTGGAGAGTTTTGGTAAACTGTGCATTTGAAAAAAATGTATACTCTGCACTGCTTGGCTGCACTGCAATGCAAGTGCACCACACACACACAACCACACATGTATATTAGAGGTCAAGTGTCAAGTTTGTTGTTGGATTATTCAAATCATGTATATTCTTATTGACTGAAATCTGCAGTCACCTCAAAACAGCCCTACATGTAGGGTTCACATATCTGGACCTTTTTCTTCTTTTCCTCTAGATGTTGACCTCGCAAATTCTTCCTGCCTTAGCAGATTTTCTGTGCCTTCAAACAGATTTCAGAAAACATTTTTTACCCAACCTTTCTCATTATTTTCAGCAGGGATTGGTCTGAAACAACCCAGTCCACCACTGCTAGAAGCAGAACTCTCAAGACGTCATTTAAACCTCATTTCTAAATTCACACTCTTTAACAGCAAAGATATTTCTGGTATAGAATATTCACTGAAAGCACCCCATAACCACACCACAGCCTTCTGTATATTCAGTGTTATCACTGAATAACAATGACAATATTACTGAATATGTTCTATGTGCTTAGCACTGTTCTAAATATTTTACACAGTTAACTCATCTAATCTACTAATACTCTATGGTCATTAACATTATTAGACATGATGTGCCCATGAGGTAACTGAGTTACAAAGATAAAAAAAAATTGCCAGTTTGTTTTGTAGCCAAAGCCTGAATACCATGATGTTTGGTAGGAGCCTCCCAAAATTTTCACTGAAAATATGCTTTGCTTGATGTTGTAATAGCCTCAAAGAAAAATGACAGAACATGATGAGACTCAGTCAAGCACATGGAGAGAAGTGCTCTGTTTCACAAAGGCTATGGTCCACAGAAAGAAGCTACACTTTTTTTTTTTTTTTTTTTTGAGACATAGTCTTGCTCTGTCACCAGGCAGGAGCACAGCAGTGCAATCTTGGCTCACTGCAACCTCTGCCTGCTGGGTTCAAGTGATTCTCCTGCCTCAGCCTCCCAAGTAGCTGGGACTACACGTGTACGTCACCACCCCCAGCTAATTTTTCTATTTTTAGTTGAGACACAGGGTTTCACCATGTTGGCCAAGATGGTTTCGATCTCTTGACCTCGTGATCCACCTGCCTCGGTCTCCCAAAGTGCTGGGGTTACCGACGTGAACCACCGTGCCTGGCCAAAGCTACACACTTAACAGCAGATGTGCACAGTAATCTTACCTGGGGATACCACTGCTTCAGAGTCATTCATATCAAAGGCTGCCATGTTCCCAATAGCAAATCCATATCCTGAATGGACATCAGGAAGCCCAATAGATCGCTGAAAGAGAATTAGAAAGTGAAATACAAGTGTCTTGACCTGCCACCCTGGTTGCCCTGATGGACCTGACACTGATTCTCAAAGAGGCTGCAGGCTGAAGCTTTCCCTAAATTAAGACTGTGTTTTCACAAAATCTTCTCTATTCAGGGAAATCCTAAGAACTCCTAATCACAAAGCTAAATACAGTGAGAAAAAAACCTTTTTATAAGATGTGAATGTTAAGGAAATCCAAAACAGAAAAGCCTCAAAATAACATGATACAGGAGTAACACATACTAAGTTTAATGTACTATCACATTTTAAAAATAATATTAAGACACTGACAAACGTTGGTTTGTCAGGTTAAGAAGAGGAAAATAACTGATTTATAGAGGTCATCAGTTTAAGTAATCACAGCCAAATGTAATCCATTTGATGGTATAAATACTGTAGACTTCCTATATGCTGAGTCTAGGAAAGGACCCTGACCCAGGAAGCATGCAGGTCAAACGCAGCAGACATGCAGACAACCCAGACACTAACAACTGCCTTATATACACAAGCCATACCATTTCATTCCCTCTACCAAGTGCCCAACATGGTAACTGGCATAAAGAAGACCTCAAAAATGTCTGCTGAATAGATCCATTTTCAACATCTACCTCCAATGATAGAATACTAATGTTAGACTGGTGGGGTGGAGGCTACGCTGTACTCTCTTCCTCCTTTCCTCCTCCCGCTCAGTGCTAACCCCTAAACTCCTTGCCATTTCTTCTTCAATGATCCTCTGCATGGGAAGTGAAACTTACAACAAAATGAAACTTACATTGAAACAATGAAATGAAACTTACAAGGGAGGTGCACTGATCCAGGAATAATGATGTCACCATGATAAAGAAACAAAACAAAAACTACTTCAAAGGTTCTTGAACACTTACAGATTCTAGCCAAAGGCATCCAGAAACTGAAATGCCATCCAGATTCAATTACTTCTTTAGGTCCATGGTTATTTCTTTGTATTTTTTATTTTTAGGGACGGTCTCACTTTGTCGTCCACGCTAAAAGTGCAGTGGCGTGATTCATGGCTCACTTGCAGTGTGGAACTCCTGGGCTCAAGTGATCCTCCCACTCAGCATTCTGAGTAGCTGGGACTACAAGCATGTGACATCACACCTGGCTAATTTTTTTTGTATAGACAGGGTCTTGCCATGTTGCCCAGACTAGTCTTGAACTCTCGGGCTCATGCAATCCTTCCATCTTGGACTCCCAAAGTGTTGCAGGTGGCATGAGCCACTGAGCCGGGCTTCATGGTTATGTCGGGCTGTCCAAAGGTCATTGTCTAAATGACACCACTATCAGGCATGGCCATTCATCCATTCAATGGGCTTTAAGAAATATAAATGATTAAAGCTCTGAACTCTGACTTACATGAACAATTCCAGGCAGGGCTGCCACGTTGCCGATCTGTTTCATGGCTGGCAAGAAGCCACCAACACCTGAAGACAAAAATTGGGTATTAGAAAAGACAACACACTTGAGTTTTAGCATTAATTATATTCATGTTTCTAGACTGTATAACATGAAGAGGTAGTCATCTAAGGGCTACTAAGACAACAAAGCCTAGAAGGATATTTGAGATGCAAGATGGAAGGGAGCTTCTTCAAGAAGGAAGTAGACAAACAGGAAAGATAGCCACAAATGTGCTGTCAGTGTTCTGCATATACCATGAGAAGGCTGCTTGCAAATGATGTACTGCGATGTAAAATACAAATACCAAATTTAACGTTATTAATATTTGAAATTTTTTTTTTTTTTGATCTTGGCTCACTGCAACCTCCATCCCCCGGGTTCAAGCAGTTCTCCTGCCTCAGCCTCCTGAGTAGCTGGGATTACAGGCGTGGGCCACCACACCCGGCTAACTTTTGTATTTTTAGTAAAGATGGTGTTTCACCATGTTGGTCAGGCTGGTCTCAAACTCCTGACCTTGTGATCCACCTGCCTCGGCCTCCCAAAGTGCTGGGATTACAGGCATGAGCCAGGGCACCTGGCCTGAAAAAAAATTCTTTCAGTAGTTCCCTTTATAAAGAAAATCAATGCTGGTTTATTCTAAGTGACAAAGAAGGGCAATATGGAAGCTCTGGAAAACACTGGATTGAGAATGAAGAGATATGGGGCTCCAGTCCCATTTCTGCCACTTGGCAGCTATGTTATTTTAGACAAGTGAGCATACCCTGGTTGGGGAGGGAAGGCTTTAGTTTGCTGATCTAAAAAATGAAACGGGTAACTCTAGATGATTTCTTTTTTTTTTTTGAGACGGAGTCTCACTCTGTCGCCCAGGCTGGAGAGCAGTGGCTCGATCTCCACTCACTGCAAGCTCCGCCTCCCGGGTTCACACCATTATCCTGCCTCAGCCTCCTGAGTAGCTGGGACTACAGGTGCCCGCCACCACGCCCGGCTAATTTTTTTGTCTTTTCAGTAGAGATGGGGTTTCACTGTGTTAGCCAGGATGGTCTCGATCTCCTGACCTCGTGATCCGCCCACCTTGGCCTCCCAAAGTGCTGGGATTACAGGCGTGAGCCACTGCGCCCAGCCCAACACTAGATGATTTCTATACTATCACCATTAGATTATCATAGAGCTTCATGCATTTTATCTCTAAACCTTGCTGCAGCCCTGCAAGATAGGTGTAATGATTCCTGTTTTATGGATGAGACAACTGAAGTTCAGTAAGCCTAATTAGTATACTGGTTAAGAACACTGTCTTTTAAATCAGACACTACTGGATCTGAATTCTGGCTGTCCTCAAAAAGTTATGTGACCTTGGGCAAATTAAAATTTTTAAATTTTTGTTATCATACTTTAAGTTCTGGGGTACACATGCAGAACATGCAGGTTTCTTACATAGGTATACATGTGCCACGGTGGTTTGCTGCACCCATCAACCTGTCATCTACATTAGGTATTTCTCCTAATGCTATCCCTCCCTTACCCCCCAATCCCCTGACAGGCCCCGGCGTGTGATGTTCCCCTCCCTGTATCCATGTGTTCTCAATGTTCAACTCCCACTTATGAGTGAGAACATTCAGTGTTTGGTTTTCTGTTATTACGTTTAACCTCACTGAGCTCTGACTTACACATCTATAAGCTGGAGATAATATCTTCCTTTTAGAGTTACTGCAACTATTACATGAGATAATCTATGCAAAGCACCTAGTAAAATGCCTGGAATATAGTAAGTGTAAAACAAATGGTAGGTCACTTGCTCTTATTGTTCAAGGTTAGCTGAGAAATGAGTTCTACCCAGTTTCAAGTCCTTTCTATAACACCAACTGGCTAACAATGTGATCACAAATAAGTAAGTTCTTTTGGTCTTACCTTAAGTTGTAATCACTCCTTGACAATATTTCAAAATTGTAATTGAGTTACCACTCTTTCAGGCCACAGGGAAGGCACTACTGTACTAATACAAGTGACACTCTAATGTACTTACCACCACCTCGATGGGCATTCCTTAATTCCTCAAACATCAGTTTCTCCAGAGCATCATTCACGTAGGAAACGCCTTCAACCTGGTACCAAGGACAGTGAAAAGCAATGTCTGAGTACATGTATGGCAAGTGTAGGCACTGGACAGAATATGCTGTATGCAGTATTTACTGTGCTTTACCCTTTACCAAACACTTTCACATTACCTTACGCATGCAGAAAACTTCCTATCAAAGGCTACGAGCTGCCCCCATCATAAAATATACCTTAAGAAAAATTTTGCAATGTTCACTAATTGTTTTAATTATTATACCCTCAAAACCACCTTTAAGAATTCAACAGATTAAGCATCTTTCTGTGTGATAAAGAAAAATCTTCCAACTATGCTCTCACAAAGCCCAAAGGTCTTAATCCTCAAGCTTCAAAAATATCAATGGATTTTTGAAAATTAAAAAAAAACCCAGATCAATAAAAAACTCAAATTCTAAACATAATACATAGTCATCTAACCTTAGTATATTTATTCTGTGTTTAAGCCAATAGCCAGTTTACACTTTATTGTGCTCTAGTGGTGACTTACAAATGTCTAGTTAGGTAAATAGAAGAAAAATTTAACATACAGCTATGTAGCTGTGTGCTCAGTTCTATAAGCTATGTAATTTTTTAAAAATCTACGTAATTTTAAAGCTTGACCATAGAGGCGGCACACAAAAGGCAATGGACGACATACTTATGTAACACTAAAGAGCAGAACATTTTTATCATAGGTCAAATATTTTGAAGGAGCTGTCCAGTAACGGAGAACCAAAGATTTAACACTTAATCAACTGAATGTAGTTTTTATCAGAAAGATGACTTCATGACCATTGCATAAATAACAATTAATATCCACTGATGGAAAATGCTTCCAGTACAATTTCTTAAGGGTCACATTTATTAATTCACCAAACATTAACTGAGGATTTACTATGCATGAAGCACTGTCCCGGGCACTAGGGGAGATACAAAGAATATGATAAAATCTTGCTTTCAAGGAGCTCCCAGTACACCACAATACAGCTCTTATATTCTTTTTTCTTTTTTTTTTTTTTGAGACTGAGTCTCGCTCTGTGGCCCGGGCTGGAGTGCAGTGGCACAGTCTCGGCTCACTGCAAGCTCTGCCTCCTGGGTTCAGGTCATTCTCCTGCCTCAGCCTCCCGAGTAGCTGGGACTACAGGCGCCCGCCACCACAGCCGTCTAATTTTTTTGTATTTTTAGTAGAGACTTCACTGTGTTAGCCAGGATGGTCTCGATCTCCCGACCTCGTGATCCGCCCGTCTTGGCCTCCCAAAGTGCTGGGATTACAGGCGTCAGCCACGGCGCCCAGCCAATACAGCCCTTATATTCTCATAAGAGTATCAGAGTGCAATGAAGCAAGTGCCATAACATTAAGTACACAGTGCTATGGAAGAATCGGATGAGGAAGTGCCTCAACAGTCTAGGTAGCTGGGAGAGGTTTCACAGAGATCCTGTAGAGCTGGCTCTTTAAAGACAAGAGACATCACTGGTGCAGCAGAACATTTAGGAGCCGAACGCAAAAATGACATAAAGATGGGAGGGGAGCATTTTAAGGGAACAAAGAGAAAGTTTTAGTCCAACAAGTGGATGTGGGCCTTGGGGGAGAAATGGAGATTTAGTAACAGAGATGATTATCCATGTGAAATTCACTGCTCCCATGAGGAAGGAAGCACAATTCGTGCTTAGAAGTCAATAGCGTTTTAAGAGCAATGCATCAACATTGCAAGTCTCTATTACCAAAGAAAAGGTGGTAGTAAAGTGCTGTATACATACTTAAACTAGAACTGCCTAGCAAAATTAGACTTGCCCCATCAATGAGCAGCAGTGTGTGCATCAAAGGCTAAGTCAGAACACCTGCCAGACTATGAAGGCTGTATTATTAGATCCTACAGATGATCATGTTATCGTGCTTTCTTTTTTTTTTTTTTTTATTTGAGACTCACTCTGTCACCCAGGCTGGAGTGCAGTTTAGAATGATCACGGGTCACTGCAGCCTCGATTTTCCAGGCTCAAGGGCTCCCGCTGCCTCAGCCTCCTGAATAGCTGTGGTGCACACCACCCCGCCTGGCTAATTAAATTTTTTTTTTGGTAGAGACGCGGTCCCACTATATTGCCCAGGCAGGTCTCGAAGTCCTAAGCACAAAGGATCTTCCCGCCTTGGCCTCCCAAAGTGTTGAGATTACAGGCCACGAACCACTGCACTCCCCTTATGTTTCCTTCCTTCAGGGTATCGGTTTCCACACAAAGAAAGTGGCCAAACAGCAAACAGAACACAGATTTATCCCTGTGGGCTTTTTCTTCCCTCAGAGTAAGTGACTTGCCAACAAGGGAAACTCAATAAGCTTTGATTCCGAATAAAAGAGGGGAGTGGCTATTGGGAGCTGTTAACCAAGACGTGAGACGGTAAACCTTTGAAGCATTTACTTGGCATCTTCAGGGATTTCAAAAACTATTTAAAATACGTTGCAAAACTTCACAAACGTTTTCTTTTTTCACGTTAATGAAAAATATGAGCACAGATGGTGATGAACCGAGAGATACAGAGCCCAGGCTTTCAAACTATCTGATGATCCCAAGCCCTCAAGTCTCCATTTGGGACGTCAGAGGAAAAACTAGTAAACTGGACGTCAAGTCCTGGCTGAGCTTCTTCCTAGGTAGGTAGAGGAAACTATGTCATCGACAGATCCTCGAGGTCCTTCTGTGAAGTATTAAAATTAATCAGGCCCTCCCCTGTGCTACTGCAAGAAATGACATCGCTTAATTAAAAACCAACATGGAATACTGAATGCTGAAAACTTGGTTCAGTGAACAAAGGTCTGTAAACGTTATATAAATAACAAGCATGACTCAGAGGAGGTGAATTCCAGTCCCAGCAAATGAACCCAGGGCTGGCAGTTCCACCTTGGAAAAGATCACGGAAGTTTCTGAAGACCAGGAACGTAAATCAGCTCACGATGCGTTTATGAGACTGATCTGTGAAAACGCTTTGGAAACCCCAATTTCGTATTTATTTGGATTCCCCATATCCACCGCGCTTAGCTTGTCCTCGTGGTTCGGGGACCTCTCCTGGCGGGAGGTGGTGCTGGAACAGGTTGGGCGGCCCCAGAACCATGAGTGGAGAAGGAGGGGATGAGGGAAACTCTGCAAGGGGCCGGGGCGGACCCAGTGGTCGAGGGAGGACCAGAGGGCGCGGTGGACGCCGGCCGGGCCGGGGACGGAATAGGGAAGGCCCCGCCATTTGCTCTCCTGACTTACCTGCATGTTGGGCACGAAGCCCTTCTTGACCCTCCAGCAGTTTTTACTGATCTTTTCCAAGAGCTGCAGCTCATCATTATAGCTGCGACTCATGGCGGCGACAACGGTAGCGAAAACTCCCGGCTCGGCTCTGAAGACCGGCTGCGGCTGCCGCGTCGTCCGGCTTCCCAGAGCACCGCCTTCCAAGAACCAAAGCGCAGGCGCGACCAGCGCCGCACAGGATGAGCAACGGCAAGCGCCGAGGCTCGAAACTCTTCAGGCCCCTGTCTTTCCTCTGGTTAAGTTGTATTGTCCTCTAGTGTATAGCTAGGATCTTTATTAGTCGATTTCCTCTAAGCTACAGCTAAGCGAAATCCAGGAGTTTAAATTCCAATGTAGTTATCTTTTGTTTTGGAGATGCTTTTCAGCAGCTTATGAAAACACCTTGAGTCTGGGTCAGGTCCGGTGCATCGTCCTGGAGTTTACACCCTCAGCTGGGAGGGGAAAAAGATACGCCAGCAGCTGAGAAAGAAAAACCTGTTTGAATAAATACCATAGCTGAACATTTATGTTTCGGAATGAATCTGGATATACATCAAATGACTTTTTTTTTTATCGGAAAGGAGCATCCCAAAGAATGAAGCATGGCAGCTTATCGTTTATTCTAACAAACATTTGTGGATGCATCTATTATGGCCAGACATGTACTACAAAATGATCAAATCACAGCCCTTATGGATCGCCAGAACTCCTCAATCTAGCATCCTTTGATGATCAAGACCTCTTTAATCATGCTTTTATACGCCATTTCTCTTGTTCATAGTGGTAAGTGAGCGTTAAGTGATTTCAGTTTCGAGTTCTGCCTCATGTCAACAACTGCAACTTTGGGATTAGAAAGACGTGCAAGATTCCATTTCTATCTGTGCCATTTACTGGCTTGGTGTGATTAACCCTTCTTATCTCTGTTTCGTCATCTCTACAATGGGATCATACTTCTTTCTTGAGTAGAAGGCTAAATGAAGTGACACCGGAGGAGTAATCAGCACAGGGCTTGGCACACGGCGAGCACTGTGTAAACAGCTCTCCTCCTTCCATTCCCCCACTAGACTGTAAGTGCTGCAAAAAACCAGTATGTAGTTTACATTCATTTTTCCCATTACCTACACTGGTTCTGCTCTTCTTCTCTTCTGCCCCAATTTCTCCCCATTGATTAGGTGCTCTGACACATTTGATGTCATTCTCAATTATAAATTGTCTGAGTTTAGTACTCTACACTGCCATTTCACTGAATCTGTGGTGGGTGAAAAATCGTAAAGCTTGAAGTGATGCAACTTTTAGAGTTTCCTGTGGTTACCCTGTTTCTTCTTGGAAAGATTTCAGACGTAAAGAATTCTCTTTTAAAATTAAGGCTTGACGTCTATGCAACCTTAGACTTATTCTATGTCTTATTTTATTTTATTTTATTTAGACGAAGTCTCTGTCGCCAGGCTGGAGGGCACTGGCGCCATCTTGGCTCACTGCAAGCTCCGCCTCCCAGGTTCAAGCGATTCTCCTTTCTCAGCCTCCCAAGTAGCTGGAACTACAGGTGCGTGCCACCACTCCCAGCTAATTTTTGTATTTTTAGTAGAGACAGTTTCACCATGTTGGCCAGGATAGTTTCAATTTCTTGACCCCTGATCCGCCCATCTTGGCCTCCCAAAGTGCTGAGATTACAGGCATGACCTACTGTGGCTGGCCTCTTATTTCATTTTTAAAAATTCAGGGCAGGACATTTCTCAAATAAAAAAAAACCAAGATTGAAGTTGATAGAAAACAATTTTAATTAAACACAGAAGACAGTAACAGTGAATATAAAACATGAAATCCAATATGCAGGTAGGGGGAAACCCCTAGAGGGCCTAAGGGATCTCCACTGAGAATGACCAATACAAATACAGACTTAAGAGTTTCTTACCCGCCTGGTCAGAAGTACATGCCTAGCTCTTGTTCCTAGAATCTTTCTTGCCCCAAACAAACATAAACACAGGCACACGCAGCATGCATACACTCACATTCATACATCTCTATTTAGCCCTTTAACACAGTCTGCCTTATTCTGGGTTTCTGAAGGCTTGAGAAAGAAAACCTTCTACCTAAGCAATTCACAAGGGCTTTACAATTCCAGTGTATACTGTCTTCCCCTTCTGGGTTTACAGCAGTTGTGGGGTTAAGGACCATTTACTTCCTGGGGTGAATTGCAAACTGGCAATCAAGGGGCTGACTTCCCCCTCCACTGTCCACTTATCAGGTTCAGACCTTCCCAACCATGGAAACTTGGCTGCTGCTTTGAGGATGTTTCATACTTCAGGTCGGTGGAAATCAAAAGGAAACCCTGGAAAGGATGTGACAATGAAGATAACATCAAACCTTGGGCATGTCTGGGTTTGTCTGAGTAAGAAACAGATGGCTTCTTTTTTTATTATTTTAATTTTTGAGATGGAGTCTCAAAGGCTGTCACCCAGGCTGGAGTGCAGTGGTGCAATCTCGCAAGCTCCGCCTCTTGGGTTCAAGTGATTCTCCGCCTCTTGGGTTCAAGTGATTCTCAGTCTCCCGAGCAGCTGGGACTAGAGGCATACGCCACCACATCCGGCTAATTTTTGTATTTTTAGTAGAGACGAGGTTTCACCATTTTGGCTAGGCTAGTCTCGAACTCCTGACCTTAAGTGATCCGCCCACCTCAGCCTCCCAAAGTGCTGGGATTACACGCATGAGCCACCATGCCTGACTGAGAGATGGTTTCTTTACCAGGTCCTACAGAGGCAGGGCCTCCTCTACCCTTGCCCTGCTTTGTGAACGCCCCAGACAAAGGAAAGGCCATGTTGGAGTACTGTCACCTGATGTGACTTAGCCATTGTAGAAGCAGTGGGGGAGAAGCAGGGAGGTGGGAGAGCATACACGGTAGTGTAGGGCAGTGGTCCCCAGCCTTATTGACACCAGCAACCAGTTTCATGGAAGACACTTTTTCCACTGACTGGGATTGGTGGATGGTTTCAGGATGAAACTGTTCCACCTCAGATCATCAGGCATTAGTTAGATTCTCATAAGGAGCGTGCAACCTAGACCCCTCACACACACAGTTCACTATAGGGTTTGTGCTCCCATGAGAATCTAATGCTGCTGCTGATCTGATAGGAGGTGGAGCTCAGGCAAGAATGCTCCCTCATCGGCGGCTCACCTCCAGCTGTGCAGCCAAGTTCCTAACAGGCCACACACCCAGACAGGTCCTGGGCCTGGGTGTTGGGGACCCCTGGACTGTACAGGATTGGAGAATTTCTTTAGAAACATATTTCCACCTCCCCAAACAAACAACAATGCCAAAAAGAAAGAAAGAAAAAAAAAGGTATTCTGAAGTGAGTTCATAATGATTAGCCAGAAAACAATTCGATTCCTGAACTCAGAGGGGTGTCTTTGGTTCAGGGGAAAGTCATCTGACTGCGAGAATCAGAAGAGCCAGTCCCGTCCCAGCCATGCTCCTTTCCAGCTGCCTGAGCCACTTCTCTATGAGTCCTACTTTCCTCATCTGTAAAATGGGAGTAATAATCCCAGCCTCACACATCGTCTTGTGGAATAAGTAAAATAAAGCGTTCTAAAGGGCATCTTCTTGTACTGTGGATTTGGCTGCTAAGTGGACTTGATCTTGGTCTGATTTTTAAACTCAACTGTAAATACTTTCTGTTAATTGTAATTTAAGAGCTAAACATGTTTATAAAATTCCTTGGTCTGGGAAAAAGCAAAACAGGACAAAAACAACAACAACAAGCAAAACAGGAGGAGGCTTAGTCTACTATAAAAAGAAATGAGTCAGTTAAGAGGTGAGCTTTGCATTCTTACCTGAAGAACTTCAATATCTGAATTGACGAATGAGATTTTGTGCGGATTGGGCAGAGGAAATCCTTGCTGCAATTTTGCTAAAATATAGAACAAGACATAAAATAATTGGGCACAAGTACAGAGGTTTTAGCAAGCTTTTTAGTAAGAGACTGGCTGACACTTATTTATTTATTTTTTTTCTTTTGAGATGGAGTTTTGCTCTTGTTACCCAGGCTGGAATGTAATGGCATGATCTTGGCTCACTGCAACCTCCGCCTCCCAGGTTCAGGCGATTCTCCTGCCTCAGCCTCCTAAGTAGCTGAGATTACAGATGCCCACCACCATGCCTGGCTAAGATTTTTGTATTTTTAGTAGAGATGGGGTTTCACCATGTTGGCCAGGCTGGTCTCGAACTCCTGACCGCAGGTAATCCACTTGCCTTGGCCTCCCAGAGTTCTGGGATTATAGTTGTAAGCAACCACGCCTGGTGTGGATAGCTTTTTAATAATTGATCTTTTCATTCTCCCTGGTTCCACATTTGCATCTCTCTGATATGTCCCAGAATTTTCCTGGAAGAATTGCTCATTAATCCGTGATTAATAAAAAATGCATCTACAATTATGTTTATTTGGACAGTAGAGAAATGCTGTCCATTTTTAGCCTGCCCAGTGTATATTTTGAAAATACCTAATTAGTGGGTCTTGAGAACATTTTGGAGTCTAATATAAAAAATATTTTAACTGGGCCAGACCCCAGATACTGCAGTTTATGAACAACTGCTATGCAAGGAGAAGGCCCAGGATTATCATTCATGAAAACTGTGTCTATCCAGTTAGTGGTCTTTGTATAAGACCCACAAAGATAACCCTTAGGGAAAATAATCTCATTTCCGGTTGACTGGAAGGAGATTCTTTACTGCCTAAGGAGCATGGTTTCAATCTCCTTAACTCAGCCAGTGTTAGCCGATCTTGCTGAGTTTGCAAATAGAATTGCTAACAGGGCTTGGATTTAGAATAACTAATTGTGCAACCACGTCATTGATGGTACAAACTTTGCAAATTCTGACGCTGGCCTGGATTCATGATAACACGATAGAAGTACAAGCTTCAGGGTGAAAAGTCCCAAACAATCCCCAGTGCAACTGATGCAGATGTTAGATGTTAGCCGATGTTACAGTCACATTGTTTTCCAATAATCCCCTACCATTGGCCAGTGGGAGGACTCCAAAGTGAAGAATAGAGGACAGAATATTTTCAAACCTCAAGACCTAAAATAAAAGAGGAAATAGAATCAGTTGCCAGATTGGGCTTTTTTTTTTTTTTACTCTGTTACCCAGGCTGGAGTGCAGTAGGATCTTCTCAGAGGGATATACTAGCTTTGTAGAAAATCATATTTCAGGGTTTTCTAACATTTTCCCTCTTGGGGATGGACACTTCTGCTTCCCTCTGCACTGGATTTTGGTGATACAAATTCAGAGGGACTACATGGTGTCAGCAAATGTGGCAGCTCAGATATCTACCAAGACAATCAAGAACAACTATTAGATCTCCCAATTAGCAATCTTCCCTTTACTTACTGAGAGCCTCAGCCACAGGAGTTCCCTTGCATTACATCATGCTCCAAAGCTAACGCCATCCCCAGAACACCCAATTTATCTTTTTCTTTAAATTTAATTTTTTTTTTTTTTTTTGAGATGGAGGCTCACTCTGTCGCCCAGGATGGAGTGCAGTGGGTATGTCTTTATCACCAGCATGAAAATGGGCAGTGGGAATTCACTTTTGCAGTTTGACCTCAGAGTTTATGTATGAAACTATTATGCTACACTGCTCTTGACATAAAAATGACAATAACTGACATAATTATTGTAAATATGAAAACACAGAAGTGACAGTAACTGAAATAGTTACTGCAAATATGAAAATAGTGGCCACTGTTTCTTTAATGCCTACTATGTGGTCAATGTGCTAAGTGCATTTCATGTATAATCTCAGCTAATCATTTCAACAACCCCAAGGTTGGGCCGGGCATGGTGGCTCACGCCTGTAACCCCAGCACTTTGGGAGGTTGAGGTGGGTGGATCACGAGGTCAGGAGATCAAGACCATCCTGGCTAACATGGTGAAACCCCATCTCTACTAAAAATACAAAAAAATTAGCTGGGCATGGTGGCAGGTGCCTGTAGTCCCAGCTACTTGGGAGGCTGAAGCAGGAGAATGGCGTGAACCCGGAAGGCAGAGCTCGCAGTGAGTGGAGATCGCGCCACTGCGCTCCAGCCTGGGTGACTGAGCAAGACTCCTGTCTCAAAAACAAACAAACAAACAAAAAAACCCAAGGTTGTAATTTCAGCTCCATACCTACTCACACTGCCTATCCCGATTTCTTTTTCTCTATAGTAGTTTTTAGTAAAAACTATATTTGTTTGTTTGTTTTCTGCTACTCTCAGACTGTCACGCACACATAAGCACAATCACACACACTCTGGAACAGGGTTTCCCAATAGTGGCACTCTTGATGTTTTGGGATGGATCATTCTTTGTTGTTGGGAGCTGTCTTGTGCACTGTGAGATGTTTAGCAGCATCCCTGGCCTCTACCCACCAAGTGTCATTAGCATCTCTCCTTCCATCCCAGGATATGACAACCAAAAATGTCTTCAGACATTGCCAAATGTTCCTAGCTGAGAATCACTAGTTGAGAACTACTGCTTTAGGATGTAAGTGCCTTGAGGGTAGAGATTTTATCTGTTTTGTCTAGAACAGTTCCAGGCTCAATAAGTATTTATAAGTAAATGAATACTGCTAATACTAATAATTAACATTATGTAGTGCTGCCCATGAACTAGGCAGTATTCTACCCGGGCATTCTGACACCAAAATCCACTTAACTTCTCTATGATAGTGCCATCCATGGCACTATGAGGTAGTGATTTAGCTGATCTTCCTGCAGCTTGAGGGAAGGGGGATTCCAAGTCACATGTTGGGGTGTCCTCTTCCCATCAGAAAGTCATCAGGCTGGGAATGGCCCTCCCACAAAGGTCTCCATACAAGCAGCATTGACCTAATTTTAGGAGATGGGCAGAAAGTGTTCAAAGCGTAAACCTAATCATGGCTTAATAATTTACATACTCCTTTGGGATTCTCGTCTCTAACTGTGGAGGATTATTTTATTGAGAAAACAGGTATTCCCTGAGAATGCCTTATACATTGTCTTATACATTTTACTAATATGAGCATTTTACTATATGAGCATTATACAGTGTCTCAACAGTCTTTTGAGTTTTTAAAAAAGTATTTCTGCATAAATAAAAGTAAACTGTAGAGTTCCTCTCTTGAATCGTTAATGGGCTCAATTGATGAGTAGCTGCATACAGAATTTCAAAGTGAAGTCCCACAATTATGGAGAAATCAAAGACTCCGAGGCAGAGAAAACAATTAACTCACTATTATATATAGTAGGAGAATCCTTGTTCTTCCAGTGTCCGGTAACCCCAAGAGCTCAGATTCCTACCTCAATATTGCTGCGATTGGACTCTGGCAAAGCAAGGCGGAATCTAAAAGAAAACAAGAAAAGTTTAAAGGAGGGTAAATTTAAAAACAACAGCCGTAGTAGAAAGAAACCAAAAAGTAAAAGGATACTTTTAGCTCAAGAGTCACTATAAAAAACACACACACAAGGCCGGGCATGGTGGCCCACGCCTGTACTTCCAGCACTTTGGGAGGCCAAAGCGGGCAGATCACTTGAGGTCGAGAATTTGAGACCAGCCTGGCCAACATGGTGAAACTCTGACTCTACTAAAAAAAATGTAAAAATTAGCTGGGCATGGTGGCATGCACCTGTAGTCCCAGCTACTTGGAAGGCTGAAGCAGGAGAATTGCTTGAACCCAGGAGGTGGAGGCTAGAGTGAGCCAAGATCACGCCACTGCACGCTAGCCTGGGTATCAGAGTGAGACCCTGTCAAAAAAAAAATAGACAAAAATAAAACACACACACACAAATAAAATTGGGAAGACATCGAGTTCTATTACATCTTCTACCCCTATATTTTGCTGCTTAAGAAGCAGATCAGGAATAGTTTAGGGCTTGGATTTGTAACCAGGGTGGGTTCCCCAAGTGCGTTTGCTATACGGGACTTAATTTTGGCAACTTGGAATGTAGAACAATCTTAAGAAACAGTTCTCAGGTCTCCTGGGTCTGAAGTCAGCCTTGTCACTTCCCTGAGCCCTTGTCATCCCAATCTACTTGACGCTAAATCCTGTGACCAGTCTAGGCCACACCCCTCAGAAAGCCACATTACTCACACGATGTTTTTAGCTGTTCATTCGTTGCACATAAGGGAAGCATTAGCTAAGAAAGCTGTCTGATGTGAAAGGTACAGTGTAATTGTTAGTAACCCCATTTCTGCCTCTTTTTAACTCTGTAGATTTACTTAATCTCTCTGGATCTTAATTTTCTCAACTATGAAATATGAATAAGAATATGTAAAATGATTATAGTTAATATATTGTATAGTTTCAAATAGCTAGAGGGAAGATAGAACACCCTGAACACAAATAAATGACAAATTGTTTGAGATAACAGACAATGCTAATTGCCTTGATCTGATCACTATACATATTGATACATATTGAAACATCACTAGGTACTCCATGAATATGTAAAATTATGACATGTCCATTAAACAATACAATTAAAAAGAACAATACCTGCCTCATAGGGCTGTAGTGAAAATTGAATGAAATGATGCACATAAGATGCCTAGAACTGTGCCTAGCATATCCTTATAACTCTAAATATGAGCCACTTTTATTAGGAAGAGAAATGCTAACAGTTAGAACAGCACATAATGTCCTTGATGTTCTTTTTCAAATATCAACAGAGCACTTGCTGTAGGTCCAAGTAGAAGGGAGTCCTCCTCCCTGACCCCTCTCCCAGCTTGGTAAGGCTGAGTGACAGCATGTCCTGTTGCTTGATATTTTATGGGAATTTTCATAAGAAAACTCAAGGCCAACGTTGTCTGTTTCCCAGTTTTGCCAAGAGCTGATCTATAAGTAGTCCTCCCAATATACACACGTGATTTTTCTATGCAATAATAATAGTACTATGAAGAAATAGTAATGAATAGAAAAGACTCCTTCATTTTGCAGATGGAGAAACTGAGGGTCAAAGAGGAGAAATATTAATGGCAGATTTGTTACTGGGACTTGGATCTCTTGACGCCCATCCCGGAGCTCTCTTTTTCATATCTTGCTTTTCCCCTTACCTTTCTATGGCTCACTTTTGCACAGGTCTAGAGCCCTACTTCTGCATCAGCCTTCTAACAAATCTCCCTGTTTCCACTCTTGACCCTCTCCAATCCATCTTCTACACCATCCCCAGGGGGAGCTATGTTACAGGCATGTCTCATGGAGACACTCTCCTGATCAAAATTCTATAATGACTTGTGATAATGTAAGTGTCTTGAGGGTAGAGATTTTATCTGTTTTGTCTAGAACAGTTCCAGGCTCCATAAGTATTCATAAGTAAATGAATGATATTAATACTAATTAACATTATGTAGTGCTGCGATAAAGTCCAAGTCACTTATATGGCACATGAGCCTTCCTGTGCCTTGGCTCCCAGTTGCTTCTCTGCTCTCATCTCTTCATTCTCTACTTTGAATTTTATCCTCATTAACTCTGAACTGCTCAGTGCTATGCTGTTTTATTCATCAGGTACCATATAGACCTGAGGTTTAAAAAAAATGTATTGGCTTCAAAACATATACCAAAAAACCTGAAAAATTAACATCAGTACATGCCTACAAAAAGTAACATTATGGCCACGAGTCACACAACTCAACCCCATCATAGTTAAATATAATTTATATTTAATGTGAACTGTATTTGAATAAATGCAATATATCTTCTGCTGGAGTTTCTATACATTAGAGGGACTAGGCCAAAGAAGATCTTAACAACTGTGGGTATTTCTGTGCACATTTTATGATATTTCTGGCCTCTGCGCCTTTGCACACGATGTTCTCTTTTTATGGACTTCCCCCTTTCCCTTTCTCTTTGTTTTTTTTTTTTTTTTTGGACAGAGTCTCGCTCTGTCAACCAGGCTGGAATGCAGTGGTGCAATCTCAGCTCACTGCAGCCTCTGCCTCCTGGGCTCAGGCTCGGGCAATCGCAATCCTCCTGCCTCAGCCTCCCAAGTAGCTTTGACTACAGTTGTGCGCCACCATGCGTGGCTAATTTTTTATTTTTTGTAGAGACAAGGTTTCACCATGTTGCCTGGGCTGGTCTTGAACTCCTGGACTCAAGTGACTCTCCCACTTCATCCTCCCAAAGTGCTGGGATTACAGGCATGAGCCACCACTCCTGGCCTTGGGTGAACTTTTTAATTCTTAAGATTTAACTCAGGGTTACCTCCTCTAAGAATCTTTCTGGGCCGGGCATGGTGGCTCAAGCCTGTAATCCCAGCACTTTGGGAGGCCGAGGCGGGTGGATCACGAGGTCAGTAGATCGAGACCATCCTGGCTAACAAGGTGAAACCCCGTCTCTACTAAAAATACAAAAAAATTAGCTGGGCGTGGTGGCGGACACCTGTAGTCCCAGCTACTCGGGAGGCTGAGGCAGGAGAATGGCGTGAACCCAGGAGGCGGAGCTTGCAGTGAGCTGAGATTGCGCCACTGTACTCCAGCCTGGGCGACTGAGCAAGACTCCGTCTCAAAAAAGAAAAAAAAAAAAAAAAGAATCATTCTGTTACTGCATTTAAAGAGCGGATATTCACAGTAGAGATAAGATAGCTCTTGTTCAGCCAGTATCATGTTTGTATCAATTAGGCTTTGAGATTGCTTCAGAGTCATAACTGAGAATCAAAAAGAGAGACAGGTCTGGCAAAGAACAGAAAGACTATCAGTGGCATGGAGGCTCAAACTGATTGCCTTGGAAAATGAGCACCAGAATCTGTAGGGCATCCTTGAGGGCAGTTCTGAGGAAATGTGAGGGGATTCCTCCCTCTGGTTACACCACCTCTTATCATGGGCAAACCTATTCCAGTTTAGAAATTAGCCTACACTTGTGAGTTTCCTTTCATTTCTTTCATCCCAAGTCCAAGCCATGCCTGGCCACCCCAAGACCGCCTGCTATGGATGAGCTTGTCAGGGATTTTCTTTGAACCAGGCTATCCTTTCCTCCTATGGACATATTAATTCTGTCTCTTTCCTAGTTCTCTAGGCACACTTACCATTTTCGAGTACTGATGAACGATTTTCACTGAATGCACAGAAAGAGGCAGAGCAAAGAGTAAACTCTCCCAGCACCCTGGGAGGCCAAGGCGGGCAGATCACTTGAGCCTGGGAGTTCAAGACCAGCCTGAGAAACATGGCAAAACTCCAGCTAAATTTTAAAAAAAAAGTTAGTCAGGCCAGGTGTTGCATGCCTGTTGTCCCAGTTACTCAGGAGGCTGAGGTGGGAGGATTGCTTGAGCCTGAAAGGCTGAGGTTGCAGTGAGCCGAGATCACACCACTGCGCTTTAGACTGGATGACAGTGTGAGACCCTATCTCAAAAAAAAAAAAAAAAAAAAAAAAGGCAAACTCTCCTTGCCCCTGGCGCTGAAAAACAGGTAAGCTCAACTCAGGCCACCAGGTGGCATCCGATTCCAGTCCTTTGACCTTTTAACCTCTGCCAGGTCCCTAAGCTGTTATTTGAAGCCCTGCTACTGGGAACTGATTCTTACTGCAGAACCATGGAATCACTGGGGAGGAAGGGAGCTCAAATAGCCCTACTTTGCAGACATGTAAAAGTGTAGCCATCCTGGTGCAGTGGCTCGCACCTGTAATCCCAGCACTCTGGAAGTCTGAGGCGGGTGGAAGACTTCAGCTCAGGAGTTCAAGACCACCTTGGGCAAGATGGTGAAACCCCATCTCTACAAAAAAATTAAAAAATTAGCCCACTGTGGTGGTGTGAGCCTGTAGTCCCAGCTGCTTGCAGGCTGAGGCAGGAGAATTGTTTGAGCCCACGAGGTTGAGGCTGCAGTGGTCCATATTTGCATCACTGCACTCCAGCCTGGGTGACAAAGTGAGACCCTCTCTCAAAAAACAAACAAACAAAAGCATAGTCTATTTTTACTGTGCACCATAAATATGTACAATTGCTATGTGTCTATTAAAACACAAAACTTAAAAAAGTTTTATAGAAGATTTATTGCCCAGATTGAAACCAGAGCTAAAGGGCAAACTCTTAGGCATGGCAAAGGCCCTTTATAATCTGGGTGAATATAGCAAATATGACCTAATGGCAACCAAGTGTCAAGTTTAAGCATCAAGATCAAGTGCCACGGCACTCACAGTGTTATTCCTCCAACTCTGTGTCCACAGCAGACGTTGAAAATCAACCCCACCACTCAGTACCGTTTGAACTTTTGTTTATGTCTTTGCCCCCGACTCTGAACTCCGTAAGAGTAGAGATCCAGTCTTAATTATCTTTGTATTCTCAGGATTGAGTACAGAACTTGGTACATTTAGGCATTTAATGTTCACTTATTCATGGATTGAGTCATCCAGCAAATATTTATTATGTGTCAGTACTGGGACAGGTGCTAGAAATAGCAGCATTGTGAGCAAAACTAGACACAACCACTGTTGTCATGTAGCTTACAACCTAGTGGGGTGGCAGTCATTAATCAAATCATCCCACTAATTAAGGTTTAATTACAACTGAGATAAATGCTCTTAAGGAAATAAACAATTTCATGGAGTCAAAAGACAAAGAGGAACTTGATCTCATTTGGTAGATGTAGGAGGGTTTCCAGGGGAGGGCTGCTTGAGCTGAAATATGAAGGATGAGTAAGATTCAGAAGGCAAAATGGGGAAGGGAGTGGGGAGGGTTCCAGGCAGGGTTGCAAAAGCCCCAAGGAGGGAACTGATAGCTGGGAGAGCACAGCAGGGCGCTGCGAGAGGCAGACGGGATTGACCAGGCTCAGCGCCTCTGGTTGTGTTACGATTTTCATCTTTATCCTCAGAGCAAGAAATCCAATGAAGGTTTTTTAAGAAAGGGGATGATGTCTGTGTTTTCTATAGATCACTCTGGCTGCAGCATGGAGAAAAGATCAGCAGGCCAAGGGGTTACCCAGGTGCTCATTCTGTGCTCAGGAAAGTGCAAGGCAATGTGAAGAATTTAACCTCTATCTATGATTATGAGGGATGGCGAGAAGTCGTTTGTAGGAGGTAATTAGAGAACACCACAAAGCAACGTATACTCAGGTGCTTCTTCATGGGTTTATACACCACAGAGACTTGCTGCAGAGACTCTAGAAAGGGTGTCAGGCCGGGCACAGTGGCTCACGCCTGTAATCCCAGCACTTTGGGAGACTGAGACGGGCGGATCACCTGAAGTCAGGAGTTCGAGACCAGCCTGGCCAACATGGCAAAACCCCGTCTCTACTAAAAATACAAAAATTAGTCAGGCATGGTGGCGCATGCCTGTAATCCCAGCTACTCGGGAGGCAGAGGCAGGAGAATTGCTTGAACCTGGGAGGTGGGGGTTGCAGTGAGCCGGGATCACACCACTGTACTCCAGTCTGGGTGACAGAGCAAGACTCTGTTTCAAAAAAAAGTGCAAAAAGATGAAGAAACCAGTGTAGGTTAGAGTTGTGTGTAGGTGTGTGTGAGCGTGCATGTGTGTGTGATATGAGGCATATCATGGGGGGAAAACAAGTTCCCATTGAGAGAAGACTCTGTAGACCTCTCTGGCATGCCCCTTGGCACCCGGTAGTGTTTCTCCCACCAGGCTGTGGACCTGGAAAATAGAAACCATTGTCCTTCTGTGTTAAAAACAGTGCAGAGCACATAATAGGTGCTCAGTAAATTCTTACTGAATGGATATGTGGATAAATGAGCAGATGAAGGACATGGGTTGGGGAGTGTTTGTTGGAATTGGGGTCACTTTGAAGGTGAGCCAGTCTAAAGCAGAATGTTCATTTTAGTGAGCTGAGGAAGATAAGGTTGGCTGGCTTGAGAAGTAGGACCAGTTGAAGAGCTTGAAAACCTCAGGCTGTGGATTTAATCCAATGAGGAAAAGTTTTAAGGGGAAGAATGTGTTGAACCCATTCCACCATTAAAGGACCCTCTTGATGAGTAAGAGTTATCCAATGTTTGAATTTCATTGTTTCCTGCAGCCTGGAAATTCTGAAAGAAGCTTCCATTTGGGATTTCCTCCTCTGACAGGGGCTACCCCACTGTGGCATTCTTCTGCCATGGCTTCAAGAGTAGCTTAGAGGAAGGGTGGAGCTGGGGGTCAACCCAGGTGCCAAGTCTGAGCTCCAATGGCTTGTTCATCATTGGGAAATGTTTATCTGCCCAAGCTTGAGGAGTATAGTTAGGTAGTGATTCCATCTGCTTGTAGTCAGCTATATTTGCATTCTTGGACTATGTTGCTTGGGAGGAGTTGTAGGGTGTGTGCGTGTGTGTGTGTGTGTGTGGTGTGCATGTGTGTTGATGGTGGAGTTCAATTTGGAATGTGCAAAGCCTCAATCAATGCAATGTCAAAAAAAAAAAAAAAGAAAAACCTCCTAAGTTATAAATGGTTCAACAATAATGTACATCTGATTGCCTTGAACTTTGCATGGGATTAAGAGGGTTAGAATTAAGTCATCTGGATGAAGACCAAAAAGGGGAATGTGTCATTTAACTTGGCCTCTGAAGTAATCTAAAACATGTCTACTATGTGGGCCAAACTGTACTGAGGTTGCCTCCAAAGAGAAGTCTGTTTGGAATAACTCTCAATTGTAGATAGAGCAGTGAGTCTGGTTTAAAACTCCACAGCTTTAAAAACCATCCTGACTTGTCATGTCTCTTGGAATCAATTTCTCCCGGTTATTTGGTCAAAATTTGATTTTAGAATGGGGAAAGAGAAAGGAATACTAGTACTACTAGAAACAAATATTTCTTGATCAATGACTATATGCTGACTGTTGTGCTAAGTGATTTACATACATTATCTCATCTACCCATACAACAACCCTATGGAGGGGTGTTCTGTTTTGCTGATGAGGAAACTGATACTTAAAGAGGTTAAATAACTTGCCTAAGGTCACACAGGTAGTTAGTAGCAGAGGTAGAATTCAAATCCAGATATGCCTGACTCCAGAGACTGTGCTTTTTTTTTTTTTTTTTGACAGAGTATTGCTCTGTCGCCCAAGCTGGAGTGCAGTGGCGCAATCTCCACTCACTGCAAGCACCGCCTCCTGGGTTCACGCCATTCTCCTGCCTCGGCCTCCTGAGTAGCTGGGACTACAGGCGCGTGTCACTACACCGGGCTAATGTTTTTGTATTTTTAGTAGAGACGGGGTTTCACCACATGGGCCAGGCTGGTCTCAAACTCCTGACCTCGTGATCCACCTGCCTCTGCCTCCCAAAGTGCTGGGATTACAGGCGTGAGCCACTGCGCCTGGCCGAGACTGTGCTCTTAACTAGACATGCTCAAAGAGCTCAAGTGTGTTATTAGAATTCCTAGTTTTTTACTTTCTTTACCATTTTGTCCCCTTGATTCCTTGATATAATGAGAAAAGTGCTGTGTATTTTTTTCGATTTCAGCATAACCAGTTCCAGTGTTTTCTCTTTCTTTTATCGATGCTGAATATTGAACAAGGGCATGCTGCCTGTTTCAGTTTAGCGTGACTCCATGCTCGTGGGTTTCCTCTTTCAGGCAAGGGTATTTATTTCCTGAATCTTAAGTCTTCTTTTCTTTCTTTTTTTTTTTTTTTTGGAGACACAGTCTTGCTCTTGTTGCCCAGGCTGGAGTGCAATGGCACGATCTCGGCTCACTGCAACCTCTGCTTCCTGAGTTCAAGCGATTCAACTGACTCTGCCTCCCGAGTAGCTGGGATTACAGGCATGCACCACCACGCCCAGCTAATTTTTGTATTATTAGTAGAGACGGGGTTTCATCATGTTGGCCAGGCTGGTGTTGAACTCCTGACCTCAGGTGATCCACCTGCCTTGGCTTCCCAAAGTGCTGAAATTACAGGCGTGGGCCACTGTACTTGGCCTTAAGTCTTATTTTTTTTCTTTCTCTCTTTTCTTTTCTTTTTCTTCTCTTTTCTTTTCTTTTTTTTTTTTTTTTTGAGATGGAGTCCCACTCTGTTACCCAGGCCGGAGTGCAGTGGCGCAATCTCGGCTCACTACAAGCTCTGCCTTCCGGGTTCACACCATTCTCCTGCCTCAGCCTCCTGAGTAGCTGGGACTACAGGTGCCTGCCACTATGCCCGCCTAATTTTTTTTTGGATTTTTAGTAGAGACAGGGTTTCACCATGTTAACCAGGATGGTCTCGATCTCCTGACCTTGTGATTCCCCGCCTCGACCTCCCAAAGTGCTGGGATTACAGGCATGAGTCACCGCGCCTGGCCTTAAGTCTTATTTTCTAAGTCGTAGCAGTATACTGTGGTAAGTAAATACTCACGGTTTTGAAAGTGGACTCACCCAGGTTCAAGTTCTGGCTCAGCCATTCAATAGCTCTGTGACCTTGAGTAAGTTATTTAATCTCTACAAACTGTAAAGTGGGGATAATAGTACCTACCTCTAGGACTATTCATTTAATCAACTGACATTTATTGAGCACAGTGTCAGGCCCTGGAGACACAGAGTTGGAAGATTTAAATGAAACAATACAGGTGTTGGGCTTGGCACGGAGCCTAGTAGACAATAAAGACCCAATAATAAAGAATAGTCATGAATTATGCAAAAAAAAAAAACTATTTCTCTCTTAGCTCTCCATGGGCAGGTTACAGGGGAGTGAGGCGTGTTCTGAATCGGGGGACTCTGGAAACGATCTGGTACCACTGAGCACCTCCTTGTCCTGGCTGAGGCTAGCTCTAAATTTGAAATCATAGTCAAAGCCAATAGCTAAGAAATAGTCATTTTTTGGTACAGTTCATGACTATTCTTTTTTCTTCTTCTTCTTTTTTGAGACGGAGTCTCATTCTGTCGCCCAGGCTGGAGTGCAGTGGCGCGATCTCAGCTCACTGCAAGCTCCGCCTCCCGGGTTCACGCCATTCTCCTGCCTCAGCATCCTGAGTAGCTCAGACTACAGGCGCCTGCCACCACGCCCGGCTAATTTTCTTTTTTTTGTATTTTTAGTAGAGACGGAGTTTCACCGTGTTAGCCAGGATGGTCTCAGTTTTCTGACCTCGTGATTTGCGCGCCTCAGCCTCCCAGAGTGCTGGGATTACAGGTGTGAGCCACGGCGCCTGGCCTACTATTCTTTATTATTGGGTGTTTACCGTCTACTAGGTCCCGTGCCAAGCCCAGTGCCTCTGTTATTTCATTTAAACCTTACAACTCCGTATCTCCAGGACCTGGCACAGTGCTCAGTAATGGTCAATAGATTAAATGAATGGTCCTGGAGGTAGGTCCTATCCTGGTTTTATACTTTATGGAGATTAAATAACTTACGCAAGATCACAGAGCTATTGAATGGCTACCACACACTTTACCTATATTAACTCTCACACTTCTCACAGCCTTCTCCTGAAGTAGGCTTTATTACACCATGTTACAGAGGAGGAAACAGAGTCCAAGAGAGGTTAAGAAGCTTGCCTGAGATGCCACAGCTAATTAGTGGCAGCACTGGGATCAGAACCAGACCAGCTAGTCTGACTCCAAAGCCTGTGATCCTACGGTCTGTCTAGACCATCAACACTGAGTTTGTCTCTGATTTCTGTATTTTCTGTCTATACAGCCAGCCCCAAGCAGCTCCAGGAAGAGGCACATTTAGGCAGGGGATAGTTAGAGAGGCCATGTTGTTGTTGTTTTGGGGAGAGTAATTTGGAGCCCTCATGTTCCCTGGTTCTTCTCAGGAATGTTCCACAATCCCCACCCACTTGATCCTTTTCCTGCTGCGTCTCTCTGACACCACCCAAGACCAAACCAGCACATCCTGAAAAGCTTGGGGAGCCCAGGAGTGGAGGAGCCAGCTGGCGCAGCCTGCATGGGAGGCAGGGCTAGGGATCCTACTGCCAGAGCCCAGGGCTGTCATTTCAACACAGCCCTGGCTCCTCTGCAAAGTCTTGCCTCCTGGTTTGGCTGCTTTAAACCTGAGAGAGGCCCAGCCCACCTGCCTTGCCCCCAGCCTACTCACTGCCTGAGGTTTGCTATAACACCCCATGCAGGAGCCAACCTCACTTGTGCTTGGAAGGCCCCTGTGCTTGGTTTAATGCCCTGCCATCTCCATCTTGAAATTCTCGGCCGGGCACAGTGGCTCACACCTGTAATCCCAGCACTTTGGGAGGACGAGGAGGGTGGATCACATGAGGTCATGAGTTCGAGACCAGCCTGGCCAACATGGCAAAACCCCGTCTCTGCTAAAAATACAAAAATTAGCCGGGTGTGGTGGCGTGCGCCTGTAATCCCAGCCATCCAGGAGGCTGAGGCAGGAGAATCATCGGAACCTGAGGGGCAGAGGCTGCAGTGAGCCAAGATCGTGCCACTGCACTCCAGCCCGGTTGACAGAGCAAGACTCTGTCTCAAAAAAAAAAAAAAAAAAAAGAAAGAAAGAAAGAAATTCGTAATCCTTTTGAAAAGAGGCTCTGCATTTTCATTTTGCACTGGGGCCTGCAAATTATGTAGCCAGTCCTGCTCAGACCCAGCTAAGGCATCAGAACACCAGAAGCCTGCCCAGCAGAGCATCTCCAGGAGACTGCTGGGCAACAGACAACAAGCCAGGGGTCCTAATTTCAGGGTTCATGTTCATGAGGTCAAAGAACTCTGTGGACTGTAGGAAGCCAAGAGAATGAATTCACACATTTCCGGGATAATGTAAATTTATCGGCTTAAAACAGTTTTTTCAGTTACTCTCATAAATAAACATAACAGCCATTGAACGTGCTGTTGCTTACTAGTATTACAGAAACATAAGAGATAAGGATCAGTTTGATTTAAGCAGAAAAGTGAACCTGGTCTCCATGTTTCTTAAAATCTTTTGCACCTTCTTGCCACAAGCCTGAAGTTGAATCACGATTAAATCCTTCCTTGAGATCCTGCCAGTAAACCAGACACCTGCTCAGACGTAAGTGTTGTTTCTATCTTCTCTAGGAACCTCCTGCCTCAGTTAGCAGCCCTGCCCCTGTGCCCCGCCCCACATCACTCCCCATTTCCAGCCTTTGCTTTCCTCCTGGTCCTTTCCTCTTTGTTTTCCAACGGACTGAGCATCGCAGTCCCAATGCTCAAGCAATGCTATCCACATTCTCTCCTTCCTTCCCCTCATGGCCAGTCTCAGATGCTGCCAAGTTCTCACCTTTGGTTCCTTCCCCCCTCACCCTCCTGCTCTCTGGCTTTCATCCTCAGTTTTAGAACTGCCAAATATCACACCTGTAATTCCAGCACTTTGGGAGGCCAAGGTGGGCGGATCACAAGGTCAAGAGATCAAGACCATCCTGGCCAACATGGTGAAACCCCATCTCTACTAAAAATACAAAAATTATCTGGGCATGGTGGTGTGCGCCTGTAGTCTCAGCTACTCGGGAGGCTGAGGCAGGAGAATCACTTGAACCTGGGAGGCAGAGGTTGCAATGAACCGAGATCACGCCACTGTACTCCAGCCTGGGTGACAGAGCGAGATTCCGTCTCAAAAAACAAAACAAAACAAAACAAAAAAGAACTGCCAAATAAAGATCACTCTTCATGGTTCAGAGTTT
>NW_022681459.1:38643614-38749892 GCF_009764315.1 Trachypithecus francoisi
ACCTCAGATTTGTACCTCTTCCTGGCCTTCCAATGTGGGTGAACTCACATATTTAGCAAACATGTTTTGAGTCTGTCCTTAGTGCCAGGCAGTGTTATGGGCTCTGTAGCTACAGCAATGACAAGACAGAAAATAGCAGCAACTACAATGAACAATCTCATGGAGCTGAAATCTCAGCAGCGGAAACACAGAGAATAGAGTCACTAGCTGTAAAGAAATATCTTCATGTGGCTGATCCCACCCTGACCAGTTAGTCACCCTGGGATTTAAAGCCCGTTGCTGACAACTGAGAGACCTGCATTTCTATAATTCTGAAGAATGGATTGACTTCTGCAGAACTTGATGGTTTTGTTTGACTATGTGTGTTATAAATAATCCCGTGTAAACAGAATGTGGTCATTCATCTTGGCCTCACAAATGGCTGGGATCTTACTGTAGTCAGAGGTCAAACAGAACATTCCCATCCTTCAGAGGAATTCTTCATGGTAACTAGACAGCTGAGTGTGAGGAGACAGCTTTGTCATCACATCACCTCCCCACTGCTCTGTTTGTGATGGATAAAGAGTAGCAGAGACGGCCAGGTGCGGTGGCTCAAGCCTGTAATCCCAGCACTTTGGGAGGCCGAGACGGGTGGATCACGAGGTCAGGAGTTCGAGACCATCCTGGCTAACACGGTGAAACCCTGTCTCTACTAAAAAAAAAAAAAAAATACAAAAAAAAGCTAGCCAGGCGAGGTGGCTGGCGCCTGTAGTCCCAGCTACTTGGGAGGCTGAGGCAGGAGAATGGCCTGAACCTGGGAGGCGGAGCTTGCAGTGAGCTGAGATCCGGCCACTGCACTCCAGCCCGGGCGACAGAGCGAGACTCCGTCTCAAAAAAAAAAAAAAAAAGAGTAGCAGAGACACCACAACCCTGGAAGCCTGCCCTGGGAAGGTGGCAGGGAAGAAGGAAGGTAAAGAGAAGGGTGAATAAGGATGCCTGGGTGGGGGCTGGACCTCCTTTCCTTGCCCAGACACAGAATCCTGCCTTTCCACTGCTCTCTAGCTTTTTCACTGACCTTTACCCACCCCACCGCCCATCACTGAGGAGGCCACAAGCACCCTGCCCCATAATGACAGCTTGGGAGCCTTTTGCCTGTGCTGGGCCTCAGTCCTCAGACTCTTGCGCCCGCACAGACTGCAAATCAGTATGCTCCCAAATCAGTGACTTCAGCACTGACACCTCAGCTCTCATGGTTTCTGACAGAGCTCTGGGAGGTTTCATCGTGAGCTTTAACAGCAGCAGCCCCTTGGATGTGTAGGGGATCATCCCATGTGCTCTACGATGCTCTGTCCTGACCCTTGGGGCTTTTGCTCAATAGAAAGTAACCAGGTCTCTTTTCAAGTGTGAAAAGTGATCATTCACGTTAATCTTATTGAATAACAGGGAAGGGCAGCAATGAGTCCTGAGTCCTGTGAGCTTTCCAGAGAGAAGAGGAGTGTGACACACTCGATCACAGCTACAGGCTGTTGTCAGGTTTCCATCACAAGGACACACTCAGGGCCTCAACCATTCGCCTCTTTCCTCTAGTCCTTCTCACCATGGTGTGGGTCACACACATTTGTCCCTGCTCAGCTGCCACATTACTTGCCAGAGACCTCATCTCTCTTGTGTACAAAGCCACCATGTCCTAACTGGACCATCTGCCTTCACTCTGTCCCCTCCTTTTTCATCTTCCTTAGAGAAGCTGGACTTTTCCTCCTGAATCTCAAACCAGAGTCTGTGTCTTCCTTGCTTCCAGCCTCCTAACGGCTTCTTGTTCCTTACCATCTTCTGGCCCATGTCAACCCTTGTATACCTCACCATACACCCTATTCCTGTTGACTTGCTGGCTCTCAATCTTCTGTGAGGTATTATCCCTGTAAAGACAGGAACCCTGTCTGTCTTGTAAATTCTGTATCCTGAGCCCTCTCCTGAGCCTGGCACATAGTAGGTGTTTAGTAGACAACAAGGATGAACAGACCTTTGCATTAGTGCACATACCTGAGGCTGACCCAGCTGGATTCTGTCCCTTCTTACCCTGACTCCTCTCGGGTCTGTCCCCAGGGCAGTCTGTTCCTGGAATCAAAGACTTTCCGATTTTTTTGAGGCAGTCTGACAATGCTGTTGCTAAGGGCCTCCTCTGAGGGCTGGCTCTGAGAGAACAAAGCTGTATTGTCTAGATCACTGTCCCTGAACTGAGTCTTGGACCCTGGTTAGTGGCAGCACCAAGAAACCTCCACACAAATGGTAAACAGACCAGCTGTCCTGGTTGTGGGTGGTACTGTTGGGAGGTCATGCTCCTAGGAGACCTGGCATGTTCTTATCTCACTTCCCCAGACTGCAGCACTGTTTGGACCTCCGGGGGCTGTCTGAAGCCAATGGGAGTGATCAGCCTTGTCCTCAGCCTAAAGCCCAGAGATGCTTAGGAAGGCCTCCTTGCAAGACTGGGAGCCTGAGCATCCTTCCTGGATCCCTGCAGTCAGATATTTACTTCTATGAATCAGCAGTTTGGAGGCACTTCCTGGTCATTGTTGGTGTCAGGTCACAATTCCAAAAACCTTATTGGTGCTGCTTGCAGTGCAGGAGATGGTGGCTGGTTTAGCCACAGAGAGACGGTGCAGGCTACCAAATGAGCCCTGATTGCCCAGTACTGTGAGAGTCAGGAGAGAGACACAGGGTGAGGGAGGCACCTCAGTGAGTCAGGGGAGCAAAGCAGAGCCCTGGTCCTCCCAGTGCCAGTCCCTGACTGCCTGTCTCCAGCCACCTGTGCAGCGACTGAGGAGGGTAAGGAGGAGGGTGTGCAGGCCATGGTGGAGATGTCTCTAGAGCTCTGCTTCCTGAGCCACACAGATTAGGGGGAACAACACCTCTTCCCTGGCCTTTCTCGGAGGAGGGGACTTAATGCGGATCTATCCTGACCCCTGGCTGTGCCCCTCACATAAGATGCTGAGTCTGGTTATTCTTTTCAAGGAGCGGGTGGTTGAAAGTTGGGAGAGTGTGGCCCCATCACTGTCCAGGAAACCTGGAAGAACACAGCTGCTGAACCCAATGAACAGTAAAGGGAAACAAGGAGACAAGTGTCTGATTTGCAAGCTGAGGTCAGCCAGGAACTCACTTCCCAGGCTGCCAGAAATCCATGGGTCTCTCTTCGTATTTAATTCCTCACTAGATCAGCACATGAGGGAGAATGCTGGAGCTTGGGAAGAATCAGTTAGCCTATTTGTGTGGTTCACTGGGTATATTGGAAATGCAGAAATCCCCTGGAATCAGGAGAAAGTGCTGGCTGAGGTAAAAACATAAAAAGGTAAGTATAAGAGAATTAGCCAACTTTGAGCTTCTTCAGAACTAAGGGTATCGGAGCGTTTGAGAAGCACGCTTCTAATACACGCACGAAGATATTGTATGTAGTTTGGGATATAAATTGTTCCTCATGCCTCAATCTCTTATGCTCCAACTAATATGAACAGGAAAGTTTTATTTCTCTATTTTGTGCATTGGGAAGTCAGGAATAATGTTCTCAAGGCTTTCCACTGAAAAGCACAGCCATTTTCTCTGACCTCACAAAACCCACAGAAGTGACCAGGAGTGTTTTCATAATAACATCATATAACGTCATTGACTAGCAAACAATTGGAACTATGTAAAAACTAGAATACTTCACTGGTAGTCAGTTAAAAATACAAGGAGCAATTATTAAAATATTTTATCCTTTTAAACAAATGGAACACTACGTACATTAACTTTAAATGACAAGGGCATCAAGGTGTATAAAACCAGATCAAACAAGGTTTGATCACCATTGTGCAAATATTAAAAACAGAAATTAAAAAAATGCATCCAAATGAAGAAAGGTCCTTATTCTGATTGCTTGGGATAAGGTAGCTTAACAGAGAACTTGGTGATTTTAATACTTTTTGATTTTAGGCATAAAAGGCATGTATTGATAATTGATAATAGGCATGTATTGCTTTGAGAGTAACTCAATAAAATAAACTTTAGGCCGGGCGCAGTGGCTCAAGCCTGTAATCCCAGCACTTTGGGAGGCCGAGATGGGCGGATCACGAGGTCAGGAGATCGAGACCATCCTGGCTAACACAGTGAAACCCCGTCTCTACTAAAAACTACAAAAAACTAGCTGGGCGCGGTGGCGGGCGCCTGTAGTCCCAGCTACTCGGGAGGCTGAGGCGAGAGAATGGCGTAAACCCGGGAGGCGGAGCTTGCAGTGAGCTGAGATCCGGCCACTGCACTCCAGCCTGGGCGACAGAGCAAGACTCCGTCTCAAAAAAAAAAAAAAAAAAAAAAAAACTAATATCCACATAGAGAGTTTATTCTCTTTGTTCTTAGCTCAGAAGGTCCATCATTTGAAGAAGCTTCTTCCTGGAGGAAATGAATTTAGACTCAGCCTTTAGATCTGATCCTGCTGTTTGTTTTTTTGTTTTTGTTTTTTTTTAATATAAAACAATTAACTTTTGCTTTCTCTGATTCAATTCCTGCAAATCACTCTCACATTCCCTCCACTTCAGGGCACAAGAAGGGATAGGAATCAATTCAGACCCTTTCCTTCCCCTTTCTATGGCTGCTCCCCATGTAGGCTGTCTTGGGAGCTGGCGTGTCTGATCATGTGATCTCCACATCACAAGGACCCAGGGAGATTTTTGTCTTGGTTCCTCTTATGAGTCTGTCACTGTGCTGAGTACCACTATAGTACAGTGAGCAGTAATAGCCTTGTCCTCAGGCTGCGCACCTGATAGTGTCAGGGCAGCTTTGTCCCCAAGGATGGAGCCTGAGAACCGGGCAGGGGTCCAGGAGTGTTTGCTGCTTGTAGCATAAATCAGTGCCGTGGGGGCTTGTCCAGGTTTCTGCTGGAACCAGTTTGGATAGTGACCACTGGTGACTGCTCCAGTGCTGGAAGCACAGGTGAGAGTGACTGTCCCTCCTGGGGACACAGTCAGTGAGGGCTCCTGAGTCACTACAGCCTGAGAATTGGACCCTGAAACAAAAAACAGACACATGTTAGAAATTAGAAGGGGAGACACAAGGATCCCTCCAAAGGCTGGTATTTGAAATCTCTCTTAACCTGGGCAGCAAGTGAGGAGGAACTGGAGAAGGAGCAGAGTCCAGGCCATGGTGCTGATATTGGAAGAGACCCCTGGCTCCAGAGCTGGGGCTGGATTCTGATGGCTCTTTATCTCCTATTGAGCTCTATGCAGGGAGGGGGTGTGTTGTGTGCTGCTGTATGCAAATCTTTACTGCCTTTATCACCACCTAGATCCACAGTCCTGAGAGCAGCTACACTGTGAGGGGCGAGCCCAGGGTGGCTGTGTGCTGTGGATTTGCCCTGTGGGAGGAAGCAGCTGCTCTAACATTTACATGAGTCAGTGAACAACTGTGCAGGGTTCATTCAGTTTGACCCTCTTGAGCCTCTTAGAATCCAAGAGACCCCGACCGCCCCCTGGTGGCTCTCCTGGACTGAGAATGCCTGGTCTTTCACTTGTTTAACAAATAACTATTGATTTATCTTTGGACATCGCCACAATATCTTCCAGGTCAATTCACACCCATTACTTGTCTATTCTTTGCTCATTCCTATTTGTTCTACCTTCTCTTGCTGTTGCTGAAATCCTGCCCCTGTGACTACATTTCGACTTTAGTGCTACGTGGTGTTCATTGTTATCTGAATGGTTTGAATGACTAAACAATTGTTTTAATGACATAACTGACTTTTTGAAACTATTTGTGTCGAGCATTATATTAAATGAACAGCTGGTTTAAGTGAGAATTTTTTAAATAATTTACTTTAGAGAATTTTTAAGAAGAAAATGACCAAAGGTGGAAGGTTGAAGTTTCATTGTCAATTCAGTGGAAACTCAAGTGAGCCATGAGGATGATCATCAAGGTCTACATAACCCCCCCACTCTCACCCACCCCATCACTCAAAAGTCCTCTGGACACCAAGCCTGGGTGAGCTTTGCTGGTTGGCAACGCTTCCTACATAGAATCACACACATTGTTGCCAGCAGAATGCAGCATTGCCTATTACTCCACTGGGAGAGGACAACTGGGTGCTTGTGCTTGGAATTCTCCTGAACTCTGCCCATGTGCCTCTTCCCTTGAGTTATTTTAATCTGTATTATTTTGCTGTAGAAAAATTATATTAATGAATGTCACAGTTTTCAGTGAGTTATGTGAGTCCTTCTACAGAACCATAAGAAGTGAAGGGCTGTTGGGAGCCCTTATCTTACAATCAGCTTCAGAATTGAGAGTGCTCTTGGGAATCTTCAGACCTCCCAGGTTCCAATCTCACATTATTCTTTTTTTTAACTTCAAAACAAGTTTTATTTGGGAAGAGTTTCCCATTTTGTCAAAGCTCCAAGCAAGCTTCTTTCACAATTACACTTCTAGAGATCTAGTAGTTTCAGAGATGTCAGTGTTCAAAGGTATGTTTTAAAATCAATAGCAAAACCAAAGCCACACCAAAAGGCAATCACTTTTTGGTTGGTTTCAAAGGGACAGCCACCGATTTCAGCTGTTCTCAGAAACAGGCTCACCACTTCCTTGGAAAACAGCATGGAATCAGTGCCTACAGAGGAAATGTCTTTAAACATGTTAGTTATTTGGACAAGATTATTTGCTCCTTAGAAAATACAGTAAGATAAACAGTCCCAGCTGGCAAAGTGTGCAGCACGGCGCCAGTTTTACAGGGGGATTACAAGATCCTGGGATCAGTAGCTATTGGCTGATGACACAGAATATAAGAGCAGTCACCGGAAGTGAAAGAAGAATGATGACGAACAGGGAGTCTCTCACAGTCTTATCATCCTTTTAACTTGCTAAATGGATATGCTATGTTCTGCAGCCTCTTGAGAGAATGTTTGAGAGAGTTCAAACAACAACAAAAAAATCCAGTAGTATCCCCAGAAAGTCCATATTTGAAAAGAAAGAGAGACCTGTTCAGGGTTCCCATGGAGGACTGTGCCTCCCATTCACTTCTGTCTCCAGGAGATACAAGACATCAGCCAGAGTGTGCTCTATCACAGCGTCCCAGCCCATGTCACTCATAGGGGAGTAAGTGAGATCCTTTGGAAGACACTTGCAGCACAGTCCAAAGTTAATGCAAACCATGCAGCTGTTTTCCAGTGAGATGACTGGAAATCAACTCCCTCAAAAATATCTTTTTAAGCAACATCTTAATTGACACAACTTTTATAAAATATTATTTTACTGTGCAGAATCTGTTTCAGGCTCTTCTGTGCTTTATCTAAAATGTCTTTTTCCTCAAAATACAAATAATTCTTGTACTTTATCAAACCCTCATCTTTGTAAGTATCAGGCAATAACTTGGCTGTCTTTGTGTCTTCAGAAAGATTAATATAAATCCCAAGAACTCTCCCTGCCCAAAGCTAGAAGAGTACTGTTTGTCTGTGGACTGGTGGAACTTAATTCCCTTTTGCTCTGCCAAGAGTAGCTAAATTTATCATAACCTAAGGGAGATTGATATTTACCTTAAGGCTGAGACCAACCCAGTCAGGCAGTGGTGTCTGGTGACAGCGCATCCATGGTGATTTCAAAGTACCAGGTCCCTTTCTATGCCCCGTGAGAGGCCTTACAGAGTAGTCCTTCTTTCCAACCACAGTCAGCCAGCTGGCCATTGGAGATCTTTATCTGGGGAGCTCAATGAATTAGGCTAACAAAACCTGTTCATAGAGGCAGTCACTGTGGAGGTCTCCAGGAATAAGTTCTCCTGCCTGGAAGTCTTCAACCTTCTGAGGACCAAGGGTGTGTGGATCAGGCTCAGTTAGAATATACTGGTAGCCATCTTTGTTAAATGGGTGTTCTAAAAGGTGTAAGGGGGAAGGCTCTGAGCAGAAAGCAAAGGGTCCCTCTGGGCCTTCTTGATGTTCTCTGAGATCTCATCCTGCTGTTAGCACTAAGCTCCTCTTCCTCTTTTCTGCTGCTTCCTGTTCAGTTCCCCCATTCAGATTCCTACTCGTAGACAGGGCACTGCTTTGCTTTTGGTTGTCATAAATAGGATCAGTGTTACCAAGGTCCTGATCCAAAAGCCCACATCTTGGGCAATCTTCTTTCAGGTCTTTACTCCCTGGATCCAGGTGTTTCTTTACCAAGAATAAATCTCCTTCTTTCCTCATTGTTTTAACAATGTTATTCAGCCTAGTCATTTCCCCAGGTGTCTGAATGGTCATCATGCACTCCCATTATTTATCCAGAAATGGTATAATATTCATCCTGTGTTGGAGACTGCCATGCCAGGTTGACCAAAGCACTGAGGGACATTTCCTTCATGTTTGGTTGCTTCTGGATGAAATATACCACTTTCATTGACATATCTTTGACAGATATATCAATTATGAACCATTTTCATAGGACAGCGGATGACCGTCTCCAGCTGGAGAGGCTGCTACCACTGCCACCAGCTTCATCTCTGCTTCTTTGGCCATTGTTGCACTAGCGACTGCTCCTGGACTGGGTCAGGCACTCACTGCTACCATCATGGTGACCCCCAGACTTTCTCATGTTATTTTGTGTCACCTGCAATGAAGCACCTTCAACTCTATTGGTCTGTTAAGATGCTGTGGGGCTTGCACAGAAGGAAGGGTGTCCTGGAGACTCAGGCACACTTTCCTAGTCCTGTTTGCTTTTATTGTTCTTGGAAGTAGAGAAACTGCACCGAATATATTTTTCTTTTTGAGTGTGTTAAATTATTCAAACACAAAATACAATATTTTAACCATTTTCAAGTGTATGCTTCAGTGTCACTAAGTAAATTCACATTGTTGTATAAGCACAGTACCACGATTTATCTCCAGGTATTTTTCATCTTCCCAAATCAAAACTTCATACCTGGAAAACATCATTCTACTTTTTGCCTCTATGCATTTCACTACACTAGATACCCCATAGAGGGACAAGCAAACCACTTTTGTCCTTTGAAACCAGCTTATTTCTGCTGGCATCATGTCTTTAGGGTTCATCCATGCCATTGCATGGGTCAGAACTTTCTGTTTAAGGCTGAATAATATTGCCTTGTGTGTGTATACTATATCTCGTTTATCCAATAGATGACACTTGGGCTGCCTCCACCTTTTAGCTCTTGTGAATAATGCTCCTATGAACAAGGGTGTATAATTACCTCTTTGAGATCCCGCTTTCAATCTTTGAGGCACATTCCCAGAAGTGCAAATTCTGATAAAAGGGTAATTCTGTGTTTAGTATTCTGAGGAACTGTCATCAAGGCCTCCACAGTGGATGCATTATTTGATGGTCCCTTCAGCAATGCATAACAGTTATAATTTCTATACATCTTTGTTAGAACCTGTTATTTTCTATTATTTCGGTAAAGCCATCTTAATGGGTGTGGGTCCTGATTTTGTTTTGGGTTGTTTCCTGTTTGCTCAAATATTGAAATGTAAGAGATTTTCTTTCTTCCTTCCTTCCTTTCTTCTTTCTTTCTTTCTTCCTTTCTTTCTCTTTCTTTCTTTCCTTCCTTCCTTCCTTTCTTCTTTCTTCCCTCTCTCTCTCTTTCTTTTTGTACAGAAAAGGTCTTGCTTTGTTGCCCATGCTGGTCTTGAACTCTTGACACCAAGCAATCCTCGCACCTCAGCCTCTCAAATTGGTAGGATTATATGTGTGAGTCACCATGCCCAGCCATGAGATAATTTTGTCTTGTGGTTTTTGTATTCAAAAACATTACCAAATACATTCAATAATTCTGATAATGTTTTCTTTCTGGCACTTTTAGGGTATTCTACATATGATATTAAATAAATGGAAACGGAGATAATGTTATTTTTTATTTCTAATTTTATTCTATTTATTTCTTTCTCTTGCCTAATTACTCTGTCTAGGTCTTCCAATACTGTTTTTAATAAAAGTGGTGAAAATGTCCACTGTTGCTTTGTTCCTGATAGATATTACAAAAACATATATTTGGTCTTTCAGATTGCATGTGATGTTAGTTGTAGGATTTTCATAGATGGCATTTACTATGTCGAGGTAGTTTCCTTCTACTCATAGATTGTTGAGCGTTTTTATCATGAAAGGGTGTGGAGTTTTGTGAAATGATTTTCTATAGACAGGGTCTTACTGCATTACATCTGGAAAAGCCACTCTGCTTCACACCCACTCCTAAACCCTCCACTATATGCCTGGTGATAGAGAGGAATAAATACTTTGTGTTTTCCAGGGGAAAAGGGTCCATCCATCAGAAACACAGCAGTGGTCACCTGTATGAGAGGATGGGGGAGCAGGAGAGGCCCTCACAGGTACAACTGTGGACACTACTCCAAGCCATAATAGATGTTTCGTCTCTGTAAACATTGACTGAGATGGAGCTATCCCTGCCACCTTGGACCCAGACATGGGCTGAGGGTCCAGGGAAAACAGAGGCATGGACCAGAATCAGAAGCAATAAGGTGAGGGGACTAAGCCCAGACTATTGTGAGTAGCTTGGGGTGACTGTTACAGCAAGTGCCCCACTTGTCCCAGAGTTGGTGGCTGTGTTCATGAGTCTCTCAAAGAAACCAGTTTCTCCCTCACTCTGATCACCTGCTGCTGATGGCCCCTCTTCCTGTAGATTGAACAGGAATGACTCCTTCATAACTCCCAAATTTAGGAGACAAGCTAGGCTTCTATGGATGGCTCCAGAGTATCCATTAATGGATTTTCAGTGAAAGGAAATGGTGTGCAATGGTTTCTTCATGCAAATCAGCCCCCTCTTCTTGTCTGCCAGCCCCTTCATAGAACCTCAGTCCAGATAGACACCGGAGTACATTTCCCAGGTGGGGTGGAGAAGGCCAAGTTGGCTGAATCTGGTTCCCTGTGAGGATACAGCTGCTGAGCCCAGTGAGCAGTGAGCAGATGATACAGGGTCACAACAGGATGGCTTCTCAGCTGTTCTTACCTGTAGATGCCTCAAGGGCAAGCCTGCAGCACACAGTGCTGCCCCAGTCCCACACCTACTGAGCCTTTCAGGTTCTCTCTGCCTTTGTCTTTTACTTCTGCACCAGAGCTATGACTGTGAGGGCCGCTGTTAAGCTGCATTTGCACTCACTGCTCTGCAGAGAATTTTGGTACCATTACAAATCTATCTGGTTCATGCTGCTATTTTTAGTAAAGTCCTGGGATCTTAGTCTAACTGAAGGAGACTCTCTGACAGACATCAGAGCAGAGAGTGCAGTTTGGTGAAGGGGAAGCCACCAGAAGTGCAGGCCTGTGGCCAGAGAAGCCCCCTTCTTCCCCACTCAAGAGTGTGGCCCCTTTTCAGACTGACAAGTCCTGTCCTGGAAGCTCTGGGCTCTCAGGGTAGGTGTCCCACTACTCTCAGCCCACCCACCTTCAGCATCAAAAGGACGCTGGAGTTTGGTGTCTCACTGGACAAAGGGATAGCCATGCTATCAAATCAGAGTCCACCATGATGAAGTGGGGTTTTTTTTTTTTACCAAGGATGCAGGAATGGGTTAACATACAAAGTCAATAAATGTAATATACCATGTCATCAGAATTAAAACAAAGATCACATGTTTATCTCAATAGATGCAGAAAAAGTACTTGACAAAATCCAGCATCACTTTATGATTAAAACCCTCTGCAAAATTGGCATAGAAGAGACATTCCTTATGGTAAAAAAAAGTCCTCTATTACAAACCCATGGCCAAGATTGTACTGAACAGAAAATTTAAAATCATTTCTTCTGAGAACTGGAACAAGACAAGAATGACCACTTTCACCACTTCCGTTCAACACGGTACTGGAAGTCTTAGCCAGAGCAATCAGACAAGAGAAAGAAATTAAGGGCATCCAGATTGGTAAAGTGGAAGTCAACCTGTCACTGTTTGCTTCTAGGTATGATCATATACCTAGAAAACCTTAAAGACTCATTCAAAAAGCTCCGAGAACTGGTGAATGAATTCAGAGAACTTTCAGGATACAAAATTAAGACACACAAATGTTGTGTAGCTCTGCTACACAACAGCAACTAAGCTGAGAATCAAATCAAGAACTCAACCCCTTTTACAAATAGCTACAAAGAAAGAAAAATACTTATGAATACTCCTAACCAAGGAGATGAAAGACCTCTACAAAGAAAACTACAAAACACTGCTGAAAGTAATCATAGATAACACTAAAAACACATCCCATGCTCATGAATGGGTAGAACCAATATTGTGAAAATGATCATGCTACCAAAAGCAATCTAGAAATTCAATGCAATTCCTATCAAAATAACAACATTATTTATCACAGAACTAGAAAAAACAATCCTAAAATTCACATGGAACCAAAAAAGAGCCTGCATAGTCAAAGCAAGACTAAGAAAAAACAAACAACAATAACAAAAAATTCAGACTTATCAGATTACCCAACTTCAAACTATACTCTAGGAAACCTTGTTCAATGAATGGTGCTGGGATAATTGGCAAGCCAAAGATAGAAGAATAAAACGAGATCTCCATCTCTCATCTGATACAAAATCAACTCAAGATGAATCAAAGACTTAAATCTAAGGCCTGAAACCATAAAAATTCTAGAAGATAACATTGGAAAAGCTTTCCTAGACATTGGGTTAGGCAAAGACTTCATGACCAAGGACCCAAAAGCAAATGCAACAAAAATAAAGATAAATAGATGGGACTTAATGAAACTAAAAGCTTCTGCTCAGCAAAAGAAATAATCAGCAGAGTTAACAGACAACGGACAGACTGGAAGAAAATCTTCACAATCTATACATCCACCAATTGACTAATGTCTAGAATCTACAAAGAATTCAAACAAATTACCAAGAAAAAACTAAACAATCTCATCATAAACTAGGCTAAGGATGTAAATAAACAATTCTTAAAAAAGATATACGAATGGCCAACAGACATAAACAAAAATGCTCAGCATCACCAGTGATCAGGGAAATGCCAATGAAAACCACAATATAAAATCACCTTAATACCACAAGAATGGTCAATAATAGATGTTGGTATGGATGTGGTGAAAACAAAACACTTTTACATTGTTGGTGGGATGTAAACTAGTAAAACCACTATGGTAAACAGGGTGGAGATTCCATAAGGAACTAAAAATAGATGTATCCTTTGATCCAGCAATCTCACAACAAGGCATGTACCCAGAGGAAACAAATCATTATACAAAAAAAGATAGTTGCACATGCATGTTTGTAGTAGCACAATTTGCAATTGCAAGAACATGGAACCAGCCCAAGTGCCCATGAATCAACAAGTGGATAAAGAAAATGTTTTATATATATATATGCATGTCATGGAATACTAGGCAGCCATAGAAAGGAACAAAATAATGGTATTCACAGCAACCTGGATGGAATTGGAAACTGTTATTCTAAGTGCAGTAACTCAGGAATGGAAAACAAAACGTGGTATGTTTTCACTCATAAGTGGTAGATAAGCTATGAGAACACAAAGGCACAACAATGACACAATGGACTTTGGGGACTGGGAGGAAATGGTAGAAGCGGGGTGAGGGATAAAAGACTACTCCCCGGGTACACGGTACACTGCTTGGGTGATGAGTGCACCAAAATCTCAGAAATTACAACTAAAGAGCTTATTTATGTAACCAAACACCACCTGTTCCCTAAAAACCTATTAAAAAATTAATAATTAAAGAGAAAAAACACTAAAATCCTTTAAAACCCAAATAAATAAATCAATAAGTAAATAAATAGAATATGAGAACCTTTTCCACCACAGAGAGAACCAGAGGCAAGAGATGAGGAAGGAAGAATCCGGACAAGCCCTCACAGACTCTCCTGTCACCTGAGATGAACATCACTCCAAGAGTTTCATTTTGATGGATGATCAATTCAAACTTTAAAATAAATAAATAAAATCAGGAATAATCAACCTAATAGCTCTGAAAGGTAGTAATGATCCCTCTATGAGAAGGGTGCAATTCAGCAAGAACAGGAAGAATCTCTAAAAGAAGTTTGCAGAGTGAATAAAAGCCAGTACAAATGGAAAGATAATGTTTGATAACACTGATACATTCCAGAAAACAAAAACAAAACAATAGTGACAGAGGCAGATCTGTGGCTGCACAGGGGAGCACTGGGGAAGGGAGGAGATGACAACGGGTCATGAGGGGTTGCTGGGGTTGGTCACAGGTTGCATAGCTCCCTGTTGCTGGTGATGTATTCAAGGATGAGAAAAATGTCAAAATTTGTCTAATTTCCTTTGATAAATCTGGGTGGTTTACTAGATGCACATTGTTCCTACATGAAAGGAATTTTATTTAAAAAGAATGTGCTAGGGAGAAAGGAAGCACAGGGATTCACACTAGGGAGTAGGAGGAGGAAAACACCACTCTGGAAACTCCTGGAAATGGGAAAACGAGGATGACGGAGACACACATTCCCCATCAGAGGTGAGTCTGTGATGACACAGATGGACCTGCCACCTCAGCCCAGGACCTCAGTGCAGACACCCTGTGTTTCAAGCTGCAGGGAGCAGGATGTTCTGTTTCCTGGATGCCCTGGTCCTGACTCTGAGGACTAAAGGGGAGGAGGAGCCTCCACTGTCAGGCAGGACACTAGGTGCCCCTGGACCCATGGGGGAAGCCACAGCAGCAGAAGCCACAGGCCAGGCCTGAGCAGCAGCTGCCGGGGGCTCACCCTCCTGGCAGAGGAGGAAGGAGGTTCTTGTCTCACTTGCCCCTTGGCCTGGAGCACTGTGGGACCGCTCAGGTTGTCATCCCATGCTTCGCAGTAATAATCAGCCTCATCCTCGGACCGCAGACCACTGATGGCCAGGGAGGCTGACGTGCCAGACTTGGAGCCAGCGAATCGGTCAGGGACCCCTGAGGGTCGCTGATTATTATAATAGATGAGGAGTTTGGGGGCCGTTCCTGGGAACTGCTGGTACCAGTATACATTATTACTTCCAATGTTGGAGCTGCTTCCAGAGCAAGAGATGGTGACACTCTGCCCAGGGACCCCAGACGCTGAGGGTGGCTGAGTCAGCATAGACTGGGCCCAGGACCCTGGAAGCGAGAGAGACACAGAGATGGTGATTGACAAGAGACACAAGGGGAAAAGAGGAGAAAGCAGAGCCCCATGGACTTCCCAGCACCTCTCTCCTGGCCCCGAATTCTGTCACCTGCACAGTGAGTGAGGAGAGTGAGGACGAGAGGGAACCAGGCCATGCTGGAGATTATCCTGAGTCCTGCCTTCTGTACCCACAGCTGAAGCTGAGCTTCCCCCAAATCTCTCCCTGTCTTCATACTCTGAGAAGGGGAGAGTCCATGTATGCAAATCAGAACCCCCAGCTTTTTGACCCCGCCCTGAGCTCTGGGCCAGGCTCCTGGGCTTGAGGATATCAGAGAGTGGCAGGGGTGGAGCTTTGTGGTCCCAAAGTGTGGGGAGGACACAGGACACAGCTGTCAGCCCTGAGTAGAGGACATCAGGCAGGGCAGGTGCCTGGTTCTGCTCTGATTAACCCGTCTTCGCAGAAATGGTCCCCACGCGCCCCCTGGTGTCCAGACTAAGGCAAACCATTCTATGATCAGGTGACCAGGGCCGCTGAAATTCACCGCTGCCTCCCCCCATTCTGTCCACTGCCCCCTCTCTCAAGTCCAGGCTCAGTAAAGTGGCACCTGTGTCTCCTTCCTGTGACCTCGGGGCACTCTTGACGCTCTATTGGACTCCTCAGGAGTGAATCTGTCCATGGTTCTTTGGCTCTATTTTGTAGAGGACTCAGGTGATGTCTACACAAAGTCCTTTTATCTCAGGATCAAGCCCAGAGCGGGAAACGGCCCCATGGACTCACTTCCCCACCTGTGTAGAACACCGGATCCTCTCCTCTCTTGTGGCTCCGTCCTGGTGGCCAGAGCTCTCCTTCCTCTGTGGATCCTGCAGCGCTGAGGAGAAAGGGAGCTATTCCCTCTAGGATGCCCTGGGGAGGGATTCTCAGAGGGTTTTTCTGGTAAATCTTTGTTCTCCCTCTGCTTCCCCAGATTTGCAATCACAGTCATCTGGATACTGTGACCAGGGATCTTGCCTGGGAGTCTGTCCTCCAAGCACTGAATACCAGTCTGTGGGGGACCTTGGCAAATGTCTTTGGAGGGTCTCGCTTATGAGCAAAAACAGCAAAGATGTTCAGTCTTTGAAGATGGGAAGAATTAAAATGTTAACTTGGTTTGATGACCAGAGTCTGTCCTCAGGTGAGCCTGATATGTGATTGCTCTTGTCATCGAGCCCCCAGCTAGGATTTCCAGGGAAAAGTTATGGTTCAAATTCAGTAGTGAGTGTGGTGGGGGTGGCTGGAAGATGATAGAAATTATTCATCTTTGATCTGTAATGACATCTAGAATCTAATAAATTAAAAACAATAAACTTAAGAAAAAAGATAATTCTGTTAATCAAAATGAAAAATGAGATAGATTATGTCTACGACTGCATGATGCACCCTGGACTCTTAACAAGTATTTGTTTGGGGAATTTTATGGGGATGTAGGAAAACAGCTGGATGGTTATGTTGATATTTACATTGGTGAATGTATCACCTGGCAGTTCCAGTACAATGATTTTTTTTTTTTTTTTTTTTGAGACAGAGTCTTGGTCTGTTGCCCAGGCTAAAGTGCAGAGGCGTGATCTCAGCTGAATGCAAACTCCTCCTATCAGGTTCTAACAATTCTCCTGCCTCTGCCTCCAAACTAGGTGCAATTACAGGCATGTGCCACTGTGCCCAGCTAATTTTTGTATTTTTTTAGTAGAGACAGGGTTTCACCATGTTGGCCAGGCTGGTCTTGAACTCCTGACCTTGTAATCGGCTCACCTCAGACTCCCCAAGTGCTGGGATTACAGGCGTCAGCCATCGCACCCAACCACAATGAGATTCCAAATGCTCCATTTAAATAACCAAATAGTGAGATTTATTATAGACATTTAAATACAACCAATCGATATATGTTACTGAAATAAAATGTATGCTGTGTTTTGGGATTGCATTTCAAGCGTGTCATTATTTTAAGCGTTCCTTTTAGTGTAAGCCATGTTCTCTTACATAATTTTCATAGTTTTTAAAAAGGTTTATTGTGTTTACATAACACATCAGGCATATTAAGTTCTATTTATTTCCAAGTAGAAACGAGCTATTAGATCTGGGCTTCGCTTCCTGTTTTCTTCTCATCGCTTTTTCTTTGGTGATGCAGAGATGGTCACAGGGAATCCAGCTGTCCTTTCCTCCCACTTTAATGAACAGTGGGTCACCGAGGCTCAGCACTGTCTCACATACAGGAAAAGGCAGCCCACGGCCCCATCCCTGCCCACGGATATGCTTCCTGGTAGATGCCCCACCAGCCCTTAGGCTGAGGACAGAGAGAAGAACAGGTCCACAACTAAGGAACCTGGACACCCAGAGGTTCCGGGAGGAAGACACAACTGCTGGGACAGTGAGCCCTGGACAGAGGACACTGACTATGGATTATTTTATGTGATCCTCCTCAGGAACCCTCAGAGACAGAGACCCCCAGTCCCTGCATGTCTTGATGGCCCAGGTCATTCCAGGTCCTCCTTTTGTTGCTGCTCTAGGCTCCAGGCCTCCTCCTCCTATGAGTCCCAATGAACAGTCTCCTCTTCAGGCTGCACCCTCCTTACCACATCTGACCCCACACCCGTCTCCTCATTTCCCCATAAACCATCCCCTGCTCACTTCCATTAGCATTTTGGCATCATTCTGGGATCACAGCCTCCCCAAGGATGTCTCTGCAGGATATCCATGTTGCAAAGAGCTCAGCCCCTTGACAGGACAGCTGGGCCTGGCCCCCCCAAGGCTGAGCATCTCTCTTGCTTTTCTTCTACACCAGCTCTAGGCCAAGCCATATCTAGACCTTTCAGAATGCTGAGCTGATGTTTTCTTAAGCATCAGACTTCCTCTCTCACATCTGTGGGTCCCACAGGCTGGATTCTCCTTTCATGTCATTGCTCCCAGAGTTTCAGAGCTCAGGAAATGGCCAGCATACCTGCACCAAAAGGAGGGGACACCTGTGGGACCAGGTCGAAGGGTCCTAGATTTCTAGGTCTCACTGACTAGATTCTTTCATTTTCTTTTCTTTCTATTTTTATTTTTATCTATATATCTATCTATATATCTATCTATCTATCTATCTATCTATCTGTTTGAGAAGGAGTCTCTCTCTGTTGCCCAGGATGGAATGCAGTGTCATGATCTCGACTTACCGCAACCTCCGCCTTCTGTGTTCAAGTGATTCTCCTGCCTCAGTCCCTCGAGTAGCTGGGATTACAGGGGCCAGCCACCACGCCACACTAATTTTTGTATTTTTAGAAGATATGAGGTTTCACCACGTTGGCCAGGGTGCTCTCAAACTCCTGACCTCAGGTGATCCACCTGCCTTGGCCTCCCAAAGTGATGGGATTACAGGCGTGACCCGCCCTGCCCAGCCAGGCTGGATTCTTTCTTGTCATTTCCACCTCATCCCCACCCACCATGTGTGGGCAGCTTATTTTGTTTCTTGAGACAAACTGATTCTCTGTCCATTGGGAAGACCAGTAAGAAAAGGAGTTATTGTCACTGAACTCTTGCTCCTCTTTCACTAATATAACCAACAGCAGAAGCCTTGGCATGAACTGGTGTTGGTCACAGGCAGAGATAAAGGAGGGATGGGCAGAGAGGATGAGTGGGGCAGATCTTCTCTCACTTCTCCATGGAACAGGAACCTTTGGTAACATAGAGTCAGGGTGCAGCTGTGTGACACTGATAACCAGACGGGTCCCCAGGCTGGAGCCCAGAGGTGGTCTAGGAGGCTGTGTGAATAAACCCAGAGCAGGAGCATCAGGCTGGGACCACTGAATCACCATCACTGCTGTCCTAGGTCATAAATTTAGGGGCTGTCTCTGGGAGGCCTCCGTAGCCATTTCCATGGGAATGCCCAATGTTTCTGCTGCTCCCCATGCAGAAAAAGGAGACTTTGAGATGGGGACTCCTCAAGAGTTTCCCAGGGAGGAGTCACTTGAAGCAAATATTGGGCAGTTTCTGTACCGGGATATTCCACAGACTCACCGCTGGACCCTGATTCAGTGAGACGCTGCAATGGTGTAAGAGAGGAGAAGAGAACACAGTCAGGCCCTGAGGGATCAGGAAACCCACCCTCAGCAGTCGCCGTGGTCCTGAGTGGGATGAGCTGTAGGAAACTCACATCCCTGGCACCTACTTCCCCCGTGGACAAGGAGCAGCCTCAGCCTCGTCTCAGCCATGGCGGAGCCTCCCCTTGACTCTCTCATGTCCTACACAGAGCTTTACTGGCCCCAGGTCTGCAGTTACCCTCAGACTTAACCCCATCGCCTGACATTTCCACTGAAATGCAGGTACCCAGGACTGAGCCAGGTCAGCACTGTATCTGGAATTCCTCCCTGACCTGTGTCCTCAGGCAGCATTTCATATTGGAGTGCCTTGTTCCTGGGACAAAGTGAGCCTCAGACAGCCCTGAGAACAGACTACTGGGGATGGAAGGGGAGGTCTCTGCTTGTACGCTGGAAGAGCAGAGAACATACTGCAGAAGACTGTTCACCTGCTACCATGTCCCCAGGCTCTGACCACGACGTGAGCTTGGAAAGCCTCATTTTGCTTCTTTCAAGAAAAAAGTCCAGCTCCACATGTCCTGATGTTAGCACACATGGACAAGCAGCCAACACTTCAGGGTCATCAGGTGGTTTTCTTTTGTTCTGTTTTTGTTTTACTGAGACATCAGGAAAATGGGTGGGAAATTGACAGAAGAGACTTTAACCACTAGAAAGTACATCCAAATGTAGTTTGTGCCTAGGCCAGTTATTTTAAAATTTAAAAATTGTTACAGAGCAAGACCCAGAGCAGGGTGAGATTTTGTCCCACTTCCCCATCTGTGTGTGTCACTGTGAGAAGCGCTGCTGTGCCAGGTGGCACAGTAATAGTCAGCCTCATCCTCCGACTGGAGCCCAGAGATGCGTAAAATCCCTGTATTCGCTGAAGCATCTTTGGATCCAGAGAAGCGGCTGGGGACTCCAGAGCCCTGATGCTTATCTGAGTCTGATTTGTACCACAGAAGATACCGGGGAGGACTCCCTGGCTTCTGCTGGTACCAGTATATGTTGTAGACAGCAACATTGATGCCACCACTGAAGGTGCATGTGAGACTGGCAGATGCTCCAGGAGATGCTGAGAGGGAGGCCGGCTGAGTCAGCACAGGCTGGGAGAGGGAACCTGCAAACACAGACATTAATGGGTGCTAAGGCAGAAACCAGGGTCAAGTTTCTCAGGGATCTTTGTCAGAAGAGTCACAATCGGGCTGAGGTGCTGGCCCTTGTCTCTGAGGTCTTTTTGTACCTGTGCAGTGAGAGAGGAGCAGGAGGAGGAGAGGAGTCCAGGCCATGGTGGACACAGCCTCTTTCCCTGCAGTGAGACTGGGCTGCCCCAGGCCTCCTTTTCTTCCCACCCTCTGCAGAGGAGGGACTGCTCATGCAAATGTGTTTCCACCCAGGGACTGCCCAGCCCCTCCCTGAGCCCTGGGGATGCAGCTCAGCTCACTCTGCAGACTGAACAGGAGGAAGATTTGCTTTTCTTCTTGCAAGGCCCTGGGAGGAAACACCTGTTGAGACCATACACAGGTCCCTGCTCAGGGATCTCTGCCAGGCCAGAGGGGACACAGTGGCCAAGTGCCCATCAGTGAACATAGGACCCAGCCCCCAGGGTTGGATTTCTTTGATCGAATGGTCCTTACTGAGCAGCTGTGTAGGAACCACAGGGCAGCCCCACAGTATCTGATGCTGGTCCCAGGACACACACTTTCCCATGGCTCAGAGACTTCAGAATCCAGCTGGTCTCCGCAGCTCTCCAGTCAGTGTCTGTATTCACATATCCATGGTCTGATTCCTAGACACTGCTTCTCTCATGCTGTGCATTATTGCTGTGATTTCTCATTCCCAGAAGCAGTCTTGGTCTGTGGGATGTGCAGACCTGTACATATATAGGTTTTAAAGGTGTCAGCACCCCAAAAGGGCATTTTAGAAAAATCTATTTGCCCACATGTGCCATCAGAGTGTGCATCATGGGAAACGGGTCAGCTAAGGAGCCAGGTTGAAGGGCAGCTAGGAGCTGTTCAAAAAGACAGTGAATAATGAAAATTTTCCAGGAAAAATAAAGGATCCAAAACATGTTAAAGGCAGCAATTCAGCAAAAGTTATATTTACAACTGTTTCAGACATTTTATAGAGATTTTGTGATACAGGAAAACTAATAGATTTGCTAGACTTACCTTTACCAGTGAGCAGTGTGACATATTTCACTATTTTATGAACTTAGCCATTATCTCCCTAAGTAAAACATCATTTTCTGCACAGGTGTGTCATATTTTTTGGTCAATAATTTGTTCTACCTGTTACACAAATTGTATTGTGATATTACCACCTGTAATTTTTCACTAGGTGTTTTCAGTTTATCAGAAAGATCAGTATGTATTTTATACACAAAGTTCTCTTGCAAATGAGTTGAATGTCTGAGGAGACAAAGGCAGAGACCACCACTTCTCAGTGTAGCCACATCAATGCTTGTGCTAACTGTGCAAATGGCCTCTGGATTTCTAGACTCACAAAGTGTTTAGTGAATAATCTAGAATCAGGATCACTCACTTTTCTCAGGCACTCTCTCCTCAAGGCATTTGGAGACATCCCTCTCATTCAGATGGGGCAGGCAGGGCACTCCCTGGCTAAAGACCCTTAAGTAACTCCTCATTGTTATTATAAAACCTGAACCCTGAGGCTTCAGCCCCCTGTCCTTCACATTGTGGCTCCTACACACCCCCACAGCCCAACTCACAGCCCCTGCCCTTGCTTTTAGGGGTCCAGGCTCACTCACTTGTCTTTCCTGGGAAACCCTGAGCTCCTGTCTTTTCCACGTCCTCCACACCAGCTTCTCCTCTGCCTGTTGGGGAAGATGGGCTCCTACTTGAAGTCAAAGTGTAAGCTTATATTTTGCCCACATTGTACACCTGTTAAACGCAGAACATAAACATCTCATCACAAACAAGGATATTTTCAACACTGGTTAGCATGGAAACTTTTGAGTCATACAAATACACAGACAATTTTCTAATGAATTGTTTGTGTCTTTGGCCAACTTTGACCATCATCAATATGGTTCATCTTGTTTAATTTTTCAACCCATTTTACCCATCCACTTACTCCCTCGCTGGATGATTTTTACAACAGATCAACGAAGCAGTATCATATCATTGGTACATAAATTAACAAATATATACATTTGAAGTGTACCATAATTCTTGTTCATTAAAGCAACAGATACCAAGGACTCTCACATTAATAGATTTGGTTTTCAATCATCTATGTCTAAAGTTAGTTTATTGTAGCAATTGGGAAACTGAAGGAAGTACAATGAATGCTACGATTTGCAGATGCAGGACTCACAGCATTGCATATGGGATTAGAATAAAGTCCAGATGGGCAGCTATATTTGTAACTGTTTAATGGCTTTACCCTGTTGTCCTAGTGCAGAAATATCTCTTCTGTGGACACAAAGCGCACAAACCCATCTTTCTTCCTTCAAGAATTTCCTCATCAAAGCCTATTATGGGACTTGGGGTTGATGAGTTTAGTGTTTGAGTTGTATTGATCATATGGCTGATTGGAAGCTCTGTAATGAATATTGTGTTGAAGGATATCTAATGTAAAACTTCTTAGTTATATAAATATTGCCAGAGATTTTCCCAACTCACCCATGTTCTGTAGTTTATTTGCTCTTAAGAGATTTTGTCCCCAGAATTTGCTTTATGGTCTACTTGCTCCCTGTGGTTTTTTAAGCAGGACTGGGAAAGCCCATCACGCCCCCTCCACTTTCTCCACATGAACCCATGGGATGCAGCATATGTGGGTCCATGGGAATCAGACCATAAATGAGTGAACAGAGGCCGTGATTGGCAGCTGCAGAGACCAGCTGAGCTCTCAAGTCTCTGGGCCATGGAGAGGTATGTGTGATATCTATGTATTTGCATATCCATATCCTTCTCCTGATAACCAGATGCAAAGACAAAACTTCATACTTAGTATCTTCTATTGAATGATCTTGGAATTTCAAATACAAAATATCCAGAATTTTTAAAAAAATTATCTTGATCTCAGATCTGTTCATCTTTTTGGGATTCCAGTATAGGAGAACCCACATATTTAACAAACATGTATTAAGTCTATCCTTAGTGTCAGGCAGTGTTTTGGGCAATGACAAGACAGAAAACAAGAACAATAAACCATCTCATGGAGCTTGGATCTCAGCAGGGGAAACACGATGAATGGAGTCACTAACTGTACAGAAACATCTTCATGTGGCTGGCCCTGCCCTGACAAGTTCATCACTCTCGGGATCCGAAGCCCATTGCTGACAGCTGAGAGACACGCATTTCCATAATTCTGAAGAATGGATTGACTTGCTCACAAGTTGATGATGTTATTTGAATACACATGTTAAATATCATCCTGCTTCAACAGAATGAGGTCAATCTCCTTGGCCTCACAAATGGCTGGGGTCTTACTGTAGGGCAGAAATAAAACAGAACATTCTCATCATCCAGAAGAATTCCTAAGGGGAACCAGACAACTGAGTATGAGGAGGGAACTTCATTATCAGACAACCTCCCTACCGCTCTGTTTCTGATGGAGACAGAGCAGCAGACACCAGAGGCCCGGAAGCCTGCCCCAGGAAGGAGGCAGGGATGAAAGGAGGTAAACAGAAGGGTTGGTAAAAATGCCTGGGAGGGGACTGGACAAACTGCAAATTAGCGTACCCTCAAGTCAGGCACCTCAGCACTGACACCTCGCTTCTCATGGTTTCTGAGGTAGCTCCGGGGAGGTTTGATCACGAGCTTTAACAGCAGCACCGTTAGTGTGTAAGGCATCATCCCATGTGCTGTAGAAGGCTCTGTCCTGATCCTCAGTGCTTTTGCTCCATAGAAAGGAGCCAGGTCTCTCTCTGGGTGTGCAAAGTCATGTTTGAAATAAATCTCACTGAATATGACAGAAGGGAAGCAATGAGTACTGAGTCCCAGGAGATACCCAAAGAAAAAAGGTATGTGAGGCACTCAGTAACAGAAGGAAGATGTTGTCAGGCTCTTATCACAGGAACAAGGTCGGGTCTCAACCTAGTGACCTCTTTTCTTTAGTCTTACACACACCACGGTGTGGGTCACGCATATTTTTCCAGCTTAGCTGCTGCATCACTTGCTGGAGACCTCATCTGCCATGTGGACAAAGTTACCATCTCCTAATTAGACCGTCCACTTTCATTCTCTCCCCTCCTTTTTCACCTTGTTTGGAGAAGCTGGACTTTTCTCCTCAGTCTCAAATCAGGGTCCCTGTCTTCCTTGCTTACAACTCCCTAAGGGCTTCCTACTGCTTTCCCCGTTCTGGCCAGTGTCACCTCTTGGATACACCACAATATGCCTTTTTTCTATTGACTTGCTGGCCCTCACATTTCTGCTTGGTGTCAGTCCTGTGAAGACAGGATCCCTGTCTGTCTTGTCACCTCTGTATCCTTAGCACTAGACTTGACCCTGGCATATAGTAGGTGTTCAATAAACATTAAGGAAAAACAGAGATCTTTATTACTGCATGTGCCTGAGACAGACTCAGTTGGATTCTGTCCCTGCTTGCCCTGGCCTATCATGACTCTGTTCCCAGGGCAGCCTGTTCCAGAAATCAAGGACTTTCTGGTTCTCCTGAGGCAGTCTGACAATGCTGTGGCTAAGAGGTCTCTCTAAAGTCTGGCCCTGAGAAAACAAAGCAGCATTCTCTAGATCACTGTCCCTAATCTGAGCCTTGGACCCTGGTGAGCAGCAGCACCAGCAAACACACACACACATGGTAAACAGCCCAGCTGTCCTGGTTTTATGTGGTGCTGCAGTTAGGTTATGCTCCTAGGAGACCTGACATGTTCCTGTGTCACTTGCCCAGACTGCAGCACAAACAGTGCCTCCAGGGGGCTGTCTGAAGCCAATAGTTGAGATCAGCGTTATCCTCAGCCTGGAGCCCAGAGATGCTTGGGAAGGCCTCCTTGCCAAACTGGTAGCCTGAGCATCCATCCTGGATCCTTGCAGGCAGATATTTGCTTCTATAAATCAGATGTTTGGAGGCAGTTTCTTGTCATTATTGATACCAGGACACAATTCCAAGAACCTTTTTGCTGTTGCTTCCAGGAGATGGTGACTGGTTTCATCACAGACAGACTGTGTAGGCTACCAAGTGAGCCCTGACTGCCCAGGACCCTGAGAGTCAGGAGAGAGACACAGGATGTGGAAGGTGACTCCGTGAGTCAGGGGAGCAAGACAGAGCCCTGGTCCTCCCAGTGCCAGTCCCTGCCTTTCTATCCCTAGCCACCTGTACACAGAATAAGGAGGGAGAGGAGGAGGGGTCTGCTCCATGGTAGAGATGTCTCTAGAGCTCTGCTTCCTGAGCCACACAGATTAGGGGGGACAGCCCCTCTTCCATGGCATCTTTTAGAGGAAGGGTCTGAATGCAAATCTATGCTGATCTCTGGCTGTACCCCTCACAAAGGATGCTGAATCTGGTTGTCCTCCTTGAGGAGAGGTGAGTGGGAGGTAGCAGAGCGTGTCAGTGACTCTCAAGGCACCCTGGGAGGGCACAGCTGCTGCAGGACCCCGGGACCACTAACCATCAACAGACACCAGGTGTCTGGTGTCCCAGCTGAGTCCAGCTGTGAACTCACTTCCCAGGCTGCACAGAAACCCAAGGGTCTCTCTTCCTCTTTAATTCCTCGCTAGATCAGCACACAAGACAGAGTGGTGGAGGCTGGGGAGAACTGATTAGCATATTTGTGTGGTTCACTGGATTCACTGGAAATACTGAGAAGCCCAGGAAGGAGAAGGAGGACCCGGCTGAGGTGAAGAAAGAGAATCAACCAAAACTTTGGGGTTCTTCAGAACTAAAGGTATCAGAGACATTCAAGAAAAAGAATAAAAATATGAGTGTCATCTTTCAAGGACAGATCTAGAAAAATGCAATGAGTTTTCTGTTATAAAACGCTTGATAATTAGCTCAGGAATTCAGAGGGGAGAAGTGGTGGTAGGAAAAGGAGAGAGACCCAGGAAGGGAATTCAGGAATCAGAGATGCGGAAGGGGAGAGCGTACGGATGGGCTACACTATAGAAAAGAATGGAAGAGAAGCCAGTAAGAATGTTGGACGGGAGCAAGAGGGGAGGTCAGGTTTGTTGTCTGTTTGCTTTTGTTTTTGTTTGTAGAGAAAGGGGAGCCTCTCCCAGCTTTGCCGCTGTCCTCCCTGGTCATCTCCCTCCATGGAGTGTGGGTGCTTCTATCATCCAAGCTCATTAATTCCCTATGTCAGAGGTTTTACTTAAGTTCTTGTCTGCCAAGGGTTCTCTTTATTTTATACTGTTCTTATGGACTTATTATTATTATTATTACTAGAGACAAGATCTCACTCTACCACCCAGGCTGGAGTGCAGTGTCACGATCATGACTCATTGCAGCTTTTAACTCCTGGGCTAAAGCTCTTCTCCTGCCTCAGCCTCCTTAGTATGTAGGACTACAAGCCTGTAGCACAATACCCAGCTAATTCCTTTTTCATATTAAAAAAATACAACCGTAGAGAAAAGATCTTGCTCTGTTGACCTTGGCTGGTCTCAAACTCCTGGCCTCAAGTAATCTTCCTGCCTCAGCCTCCCAAAGTGCTAGGATTACACACGTGAGCCTCTGCTCCTGGCTGGACTTATTACTATTGAAACATATATGTGGATTTTCTGTGGCGGGCACACTTTGAAAATGCAGAGACTGCATCAACAATTCATACTCATTCAATCAGAAACTGCATTTTGTAAGATCCCCGGATAATTTGTATGCACAGTAGAGTTTGAGATGTACTGTTCCAACACATGCATGAAGACATTGAAATAGTTTTGCATATAAATTGTTCCTCGTAACTGAATCTATTATGCTCCAGCAAACATGAGCTGGAAACCCTTGTTTCTCTAGGTTGTGTATTGTGGAGTCAGGCATAAGGTACTCCAGGCTTTGCACTGAAAATTGCAGGCATTTTCCCTTACCGAACTAAACCTATAGAAATAACCAGGCATGTTTTAATAATAACACAATATCCCATCTTTGTCTGAAAATTTAACAATTGGAATTACCTATATAACTGTATTTTTTCATTGGTACTCAAATCAAAATAAAATTAACAAACCTGCACATTGTGCACATGTACCCCGGAACTTAAAGTATAATAAAAACTTTTTAAAAATTAATAATGATTCAAATATTTTATCCTTTTGAAGAACGGAACACTACTCACATTAACCTTAAAAGACAAGAGCATAAAAATGTGTAAAATCACAAAAAAAAAAGCACAAGATTTGATCACCTTTGTGGAAATATTGAGAACAAAAATGAAAGAATGCTTCCAAATGAAGAAATGTACTGATTTTGATTGTTTGCGATGAGATAGTTTTGCAGTGAACCTGATGGTTTTTAGTATTCTTGTTTTACATAATAGCCATGTATTGCTTTGAAATTAACTCAATAAAACAAACTTGGGTAATACACAAAAAGAACAGTTTCTTGTCTTTGCTCTTAGCTCAGAAAGCCCATACTTTGAAGAAGCTTCTTTCTAGAGGAAATATATTTAGGCTCAACCTTTAGATCTGATCCAGCTGTTAGTGTTCCTTTTGGAATATAAAATAATTAACTCTTCTTTTTTTTTTTTTTCCTGGATCCAGTAACTCCCAAATCATTCTCACATTTCCTGCACTTCAGGGCTTAAGCAGAAATAGGAATCAATTCATACCCGTCCCTTCCCCTATGGCTGGTCCACATGTAGGCTGCCATGAGAGCTGGCGTGTCTGATCAAGTGATCTCCACATCACAAGGGCCTAGGGAGGTTTATGTCTTGGTTCCTCTTATGAGTCTATCACTGTGCTGAGCACCACTATAGTACAGCAAGCAGTAATACTCAGCCTCGTCCTCAGGCTGCGCACCTGACAGTGTCAGGGCAGCTTTGCCATCAGCGAGGGAGCCTGAGAACCGGGCAGGGGTCCAGGAGTATTTGCTGTTTGTATTGTAAATCAGTGCCCTGGGGGCTTGTCCAGGTTTCTGCTGGAACCAGTTTGGATAGTTACCACTGGTGACTGCTCCAGTGCTGGAAGCACAGGTGAGAGTGACTGTCCCTCCTGGGGACACAGTCAGTGAGGGCTCCTGAGTCACTACAGCCTGAGAATTGGACCCTGAAACAAAAAAACAGACACAGGTTAGACATGAGAAAGGGAGAAAAAGGGATCCCTCCAAAGGCTGGTATTTGAAATCTCTCTTAACCTGGGCAGTAAGTGAGGAGGAACTGGAGGAGGAGCAGAGTCCAGGCCATGGTGCTGATATTGGAAGAGACCCCTGGCTCCAGAGCTGGGGCTGGATTCTGATGGCTCTTTATCTCCTATTGAGCTCTGTGCAGGGAGGGGGTGTGTTGTGTGCTGCTGTATGCAAATCTTTACTGCCTTTATCACCACCTAGGTCCACAGTCCTGAGAGCAGCTACACTGTGAGGGGCCAGCCCAGGGTGGCTGTGTGCTGTGGATTTGCCCTGTGGGAGGAAGCAGCTGCTCTAACATTTACATGAGTCAGTGAGCAACTGTGCAGGGTTCATTCAGTTTGACTCTCTTGAGCCTCTTACAATCCAAGAGACCCCGACCGCCCCCTGGTGGCTCTCCTGGACTGAGAATGCCTGGTCTTTCACTTGTTTAACAAATAACTATTGATTTATCTTTGGACATCGCCACAATATCTTCCAGGTCAATTCACACCCAATTACTTGTCTATTCTTTGCTCATTCCTATTTGTTCTACTTTCTCTTGCTGTTGCTGAAATCCTGCCCCTGTGACTAGTTCGATTTTAGTGCTACGTGGTGTTGCTATCTGAATGTTTGAATGACTAAACAATTGTTTTAATGACATAACTGACTTTTTGAAACTATTTGTGTTGAGCATTATATTAAATGAACAGCTGGTTTAAGTGAGAATTTTTTAAATAATTTACTTTAGAGAATTTTTAAAAAGAAAATGACCAAATATGGAAGGTTGGAGTTTCATTGTCAATTCAGTGGAAACTCAAGTGAGCTATGAGGATAATCATCAAGGTCTACATAACCCCCCCACTCTCACCCACCCCATCACTCAAAAGTCCTCTGGACACCAAGCCTGGATGAGTTTTGCTGGTTGGCAATGCTTCCTACATAGAATCACACACTGTTGCCAGCAGAATGCAGCATTGTCTGTTACTCCACTGGGAGAGGACAACTGGATGCTTGTGCTTGGAATTCTCCTGAACTCTGCTTATGTGCCTCTTCCCTTGAATTACTGTAATCTCTATTATTTCACTGTAGAAAAATCATATTAATGAATGTCACAGTTTTCAGTGAGTTATGTGAGTCCTTCCAGGGATTCATAAGAAGCGAAGGGCTGTTGGGAGCCCTTATCTTACAATCAGCTTCAGAATTGAGAGTGCTCCTGGGAATCTTCAGACCTCCCAGGTTCCAATCTCACATTATTTTTTTTTTCAACTTCAGAACAAATTTTATTTAGGAAGAGTTTTTCATTTTGTTAATGATGCAAGCAAACTTCTTTCACAATTACACTTCTAGAAATCTAGTAGTTTCAGAGATCTAAGTCTTCAAAGGTATGTTTTAAAATTAATAACAAAACCAAACCCGCACCAAAAGGACATCACTTTTTGGTTTGGAAGGGACAGTCATTGATTTCAGGTGTTCTCAGAAACTTGCTCACCACTTCCTTGGAAAACAGATAGTATGGAATCAGTGTCTACAGACGGAAATGTCTTTAAATATGTTAGTTATTTGGACGAGATTATTCACTCCTTAGAAAATACAATAAGATAAAAAGTTCCAGCTGGCAAGGTATGCAGTCCAGAGGGATTACAAGATCTTGGGATCAGTAGCTGTTGGCTGATGGTACAGAATATAAGAGCAGGAAGTGGAAGTGGAAGAAGAATGATGATGAGCAGGGCATCTCTCACAGTCTTATTCAGCCTTTTAGCTTGCTAAGTGGATAGGCTATGTTCTGCAGAATCTTTGAGAGAACATTTGAGACAGTTCAAAAACAACAACAAAAGCCATCTAGTATTATTCCCCAGAAATCCATATTTGAGAAGAAAGAGGGAACTATTCAGGGTTCCATGGAGGACTGTGCCTCCCATCCACTTCTGTCTCCAGGAGATACAAGACATCAGCAGTAGTGTGCTCTACCACAGCGTCCCAGCCCATGTCACTCATAGGGGAGTAAGTGAGATCATTTGAATGACACTTGCAGGACAGTCCAAAGTTAATACAAACCATGCAGCTGTTTTCCCAGGAGATGGCTGGAAACCAACCCCCTCAAAAATATATTTTTAAACAACATCTTAATTGACACCATTTTTATAAATTATTATTTTACCGTGCAGAATCTGTTTTAGGCTCTTCTGTGCTTTAGCCGAAAAGTCTTTTTTCTCAAAATACAAATAATTGTCGAACTTTTCAAAGTCTTATCTTTGCAAGTATCAGACAATAAGTTGGCTGTCTCTGTGTTTTCAGGAAGATTAATATAAAATCCCAGGACCTGTCCTCGTCCATAGCTAGAAGAGTACTGTTTGTCTGTGGACTGATGGAACTTGGTTCCTTTTTGCTCTACCAAGAATAGCTAAATTTATCATAACCTAAGGGAGACTGATGGTTGCCTTAGGGCTGAAACCAATCCCATTGGCAGTGGTGTCTGGTGACAACTCATCCTTGGTGATTTCAAAGTACCACATCCCTTTCCATACTCCATGAGAGGCCTGCATCATAGAGTAGCCCTTCTTCCCAACCACAGACAGCCAGCTGGTCATTGGACATCTTTACCTGGGGAGCTCAATCATGTTAGGCTAATAAAACCTGTTCATAGAAGCAGTCACTGTGGAGGTCTTCAGGAATAAGTTCTCCTGCCTAGCAGTCTTCAACCTTCTGAGGACCAAGGGTGTGTGGATCAGGCTCAGTTAGAATATACCAGTAGCCATCTTTGTTAAGTGAGTGTTTTAAAAGGTGTAAGGGGGAAGGCTCTGAGCAGAAAACAAAGGGTCACTCTGGGCCTTTTTGGTGGTCTCTGAGATCTCATCCTGTTGTTTGCACTGAGCTCCTCTTCCTCTTTTCTGTTGCTTCCTGTTCAGTTCCCCCATTCAGATTCCTACTCATAGACAAGGCACTGCTTTGCTTTTGGTTGTCCATAAATAGGATCAGTGTTACCAAGGTCCTGATCCAAAAGTCCACATCTTGGGCAATCTTCTTTCAGGTCTTTACGTCCTGGATCCAGGTGTTCCTTTACCAAGAATAAATCTCTTTCTTTCCTCATTGTTTTAACAATGTTATTCAGCCTAGTCATTTTCCCAGGTGTCTGAATGGTCATCATGCACTCCCAGTATTTATCAAGAAATGGTATAATATTCATCTTGTGTTGGGGACTGCCATGCCAGGTTGACCAAAGCACTAAGGGACATTTTCTTCATGTTTACTTGCTTCTGGATGAAATATGCCACTATCATGACGTACATTGCAATGAAAACTGTAGTTGGTCATGACAGGTAGACAGGATGACATATCTTTGCCAGATATATCAACTATGAACCATTTTCATAGGATAGCAGATGCCCCTCTCCAGCTTGAGAGGCTGCTACCACTACTGCCAGCTTCATCTCCCCTTCTTTGGTCCTTGTTGCACTAGCAGCTGCTCCTGGACTGGGTCAGGCACCCACCACTACCATCATGCCCACTCCCAAACTTTCTCATGTTATTTTGTGTCACCTGCAATGAGGCATCTTCAACTCTATTTGTCTGTTAGGGTGCTGTGGGGCTTGCACAGAAGGAAGGGTGTCCTGGAGACTCAGACACACTCTCCTAGTCCTCTATATTTTTATTGATCTTGGAAGTAGGGATACTGCTTCAAATATTAATTTTTTTTCTTTTTGACTGTGTAAATTATTCAAACACAAAATACATTATTTTAACCACTTTCAAGCATATGCTTCAGTGTCATTAAGTAAAGTAATATTGTTGTACAACCATAGTACCATCATTCATCTCCAGGAATTTTTCATCTTCCCAAACCAAAACTTCATACCTGGAAAACATCATTCCACTTCTTGTCTCTATCGATTTCACTACACTAGATACCCCATATAAGGACAAGCAAACAACTTTTGTCCTTCTGAAACCAGCTTATTTCTGCTGGCATCATGTCTTTAGGGTTCATCCATGCCATGGCATGGGTCAGAACTTTCTGTTTAAGGCTGAATAATATTCCCCTGTGTGTGTATACTATATCTTGTTTATCCAATAGATGACATTTGGGCTGCCTCCACCTTTTAGCTATTGTGAATGATGCTGCTATGAACCAGGGTGTACAGTTTTCTCTTTGAGATCCTGCTTTCAATTCTTTGAGGCACATGCCCAGAAGTGAAACTCTGGTAAAATGGTAATTCTGTGTTTAGTTTTCTGAGGAACTGTCATCCAGGCCGCCACAGTGGATGCATCATTTTATGGTCCCTCCAGCAATGCATAACAGTTATAATTTCTATACATCTTTGCTAGAACTTGTTATTTTCTATTATTTTGGTAAAGCCATCCTAATGGGTGTGGGTCCTAATTTTGTTTTGGGTTGTTTCCTGTTTGCATAAGTATTGAAATGTAAGAGATTTTTTTTTTTTCTTTTTCTCTTTCCTTTTCTTTCTCTTTTTCTGTCTTTTCTTTTCTTTCTTTCTCTTTCCCCTCTCTCTCTCTCCTTTCCTTACTTTCTCTCTCTTTCTCTTTCTCTCTCTCTCTGTAGAAACAGGGTTTTGCTTTGTTGCCCAAGCTGTTCTTGAAGTCTTGACCTCAATCTATCCTCCCATCTCAGACTCTCAAAATTCTGGGACTATAGGCATGAGTCACCATGCCCAGCCATGATATGTTTTTACATGGTAATTTTTTTTATTCTAAAACATTACCAAATACATTTAATCATTCTGACAAAGTTTGTGTGTGTGTGTGTGTGTGTGTGTGTGTGTGTGTGTTTAAGGGTATTCTACATAGACATTAAGTCAAATGAAAACAGAGATAATTTTACTTTTTATTTCTAATTTTTATTCTGTTTATTTCTTTCTCTTGCCTAATTGCTCTGGCTAGGTCATCCAATACCGTTTTGAATAGAAGTGGTGAAAATGTGCATTGTTGCTTTGTTGCTGATAGATATTGCAAAAAGATATCTTTGGTCTTTCAGATTGCATATGATGTTAGTTGTGGGATTTTCATAGATGGCCTTTACTATGTTGACGTAGTTTCCTTCTGTTCATAGTTTGTTGAGTGTTTTTACCATGAAAGGGTGTGGAGTTTTGTGAAATGATTTTCTGTAGCCTTAGTCTTACTGCTTTGCATCTGGAAGAGCAACTCTGCTCCACACCCACTCATACCCCCTAAACTATATGCCTGTTGTTAGAGAGGGATAAATACCTTGTGTTCTCCAGGGGCCAGGGTGCTAGTCCACCAGACCCACAGTAGTGGTCACCTGTGTGAGGGGATTGGGGAGCAGAAGAGTCCCTCATGGGTATACCTGTGGACTGTGCTGCAAGCCATAGTAGCTGTAGATGTAGACTTCTCTGTAGATGTTGACTGGGATGGAGCTATCCCTGCCACCCTGGACTCAGACATGGGCAAGGAGTCCAGGGAAAACAGAAGCATGGACCAGAATCAGAAGCAATAAGGTGAGGGGACTAGGCTCAAGGGGACTAGGCTCGGGCTCCTGTGAATAGTTTGGGGTGACTGTTATAGCAAGTGACCCCATTTGCCCCAGAGTTGGTGGCTGTGTTGATAAGTCTCTCAAGGAAGCCAGTTTCTCCCTCACTCTGACCACCTGCTGCCTACGGCTCCTCTCCCTGTAGATTGATCAGGAATGAAACCTTCATAACTTCCAAATGTAGGAGACCAGCTAGACTTCTATGGATGCTCCAGAGTTTCCATTAATGGATTTTAGATGAAAAGAAAGGGTGTACAATGGTTTCTTCATTCAAAGCAGCCCCCTCTTCTTGTCTGCCAGGCCCTTCATAGAACCTCAGTCCAAACAGTCACTGGAATACATTTCCCAGGTGGGGTGGAGAAGGCCAGGTTGGCTGAATCTGGTTCCCTGTGAGGACACAGCAGCTGAGTCCAGTGAGTGGATGATACAGGGTGACAGCAGGATGGTTTTCCAGTTGTTCTTATCTGTAGACCCCTCAAGGACAAGCCTGCAGCACACAGTGCTGCCCCAGTCCCAGACCAACTGACCCCTTCAGTTTCTCTCCACCTTTGTCTATTTTCTTCTGCTCCAGAGATATGACTGTGAGGGCCCTTGTTAAGCTGCATTTGTACTTATTACTCTACACAGAATTCCTGTGCCATGACATATCTGTCTGGTCCATGCTGCTATTTTTAGTAAAGTCCTTGGATCTTGGTCTCACTGAAGGGGATTCTCTGATAGACATCAGAGCAAGGAGCCCAGTTTGGTGAAGGGGAAGCCACCATAAATGCAGGCCTGTGCCCAGGGATGCCTGCTTCTTCCCCACTCAAGATTGTGGCCTCTTTTCAGATGGCCAAGTCCTGTCCTGGAAGCTCTGGGCTCTCAAGGTGGGTCTCACCTTGCTCTCAGTCCATCCACCTTCAGCATCAAAAGGATCCTGGAGTTTGGTCTTTCACTGGACAGAAGGAGAGCCAGGCTGAGCTCTTCTGTCTCTCACATGTTATTTATTTACCCTTGGCTTAAGCCCCACTGTGTGGGGACCAAGGAGCACCCTTGCATCTGGTTTTGAAAGACTTACGAGGTCCCCCATCCAGAACTCTGGCTGTAGCAACGCCTGGGGAGGTCCAGAGTCTGCACACTTGAAGAATAACAGAAAGAAGAATTAGGGAAGTGAGTAGGCATTATTGATTGGGAATCATACACTGTGTATTTACTACTAACTGGTGCTCACGTGAGGGTAGCTGTGTTAAGAGAAATTCTGTCTTTGAGGTTCAGCTCATAGACCTGGCATCAGGAAGAGAAGGCCAGCCCCACTCTGTCTCTTCCAGGATTTGAACCGTGTGAGGAGTTGGCAGATAAACTACAGGGCACCCAGGTAAGTTTGTATTTCAAATGAAAAATATCGTGTGGGAGACACACATACTAATTCTTTGTCATTGTTTTACTGAATTCAAATTTGACCTCCAGTGTTTTTATTTGATAAATTGCAGAATCCTACCTCCAGGCCACAAGCACTCCCTCTCTAACCAGGGCCTACTGCATGAAAAGCAATCATTAAGCTGTTGTCAGGATTCAATGAGGTCACACTCTTAAGAATTAAAAAACTTTTGGTCAATAGTAAGGTTGTAGTTGTACTAAATCTTGATACAACCTATCAAAACCTCCAGGATACAGCCAAGGAAGTGCTTACAGAAAAGTTTAGCATGAAATACATACATGAACATGTCTGAAAGAGCACAAATAGACAATTTAAGGTCACACCTCATGGAACTGGAGACTCAAGAACAACGCAAACCCAAACCCAACAGAAAAAAAGAAATAACAATATCAGAGCAGAACAAAATAAAATTGAAACAAAAACAATACAAAAAATAAATAAAACAAAAATAGATTCTTTGAAGAGATAAATAAAATTATTAAACCATTAATGAGATTAACCAAGAAAAGAAGAGCGAAGATCCACAAAAGCTCAAATAGAAAAGAAACAGATTTTACCACTGATACAACAGAAATACAAAAGATTATAGAAGGTTACTATGAACACCTCTATGCAAACAAACTATAAAACCTAGAAGAGATGGACAGATTTCTATATATATACAACCCTCCTAGATCAAACAGGAGAATATAGAAACTCTGAGCAGACCAATAAAAAGCAGCAAGATTGAAACGATAATTTAAAAAGCCAATCAAAAAAAGTCCAGGACCAGACAGATTCACATTTGAATTCTATCAGATATTGAAAGAATTGGTACCAAGTCTTTGACACTAATTATGATGGTTAATATAGAGTGTCAACTTGACTGGATTGAAGGATACAAAGTATTGATCCTGGGTGTGTCTGTGAGGCTGCTGCCAAAAGAGATTAACATTTGAGTCAATGGACTGGGAAAGGCGGACCCGCCCTTCATCTGGGTACGTGCAATCTAATCAGCTGCCAGCATGGCTAGAATACAAGCAGACAGAAAAATGTGAAAAGAGAGACTGGCTTAGTCTCCCAGCCTACATCTTTCTCCTGTGCTGGATGCTTCCTGCTCTTGAACATTGCACTCCAGGTTCTTCGGTTTTGGAACTTGGACTGGCTCTCCTTGCTCCTCAGCCTGCAGACGGCCTAATGCGGGACTCGTGATCACGTCAGTTAATACTTAATTAACTCATACATATATTCTATTAGTTCTGTCCCTCTGGAGAACCATGACTATTATAGTAATCCACAGAAGGGAGAAAGAGGGAATCCTTCCTAAATTATTCTATGAAGCCAGTGTCACCTAAAACCAAAATGAAGATAGGACCTAACAAAACAGGAAAACTACAGATCGATACCCCTGATGAATATAAATGCAAAAATCCTAAACAAAATACTATCTAACCAAATCCAACAGCTATCAAATCATAGTCCACGGTGGATGAAGTGGGTTTCTTACCAGGGATGCAGGGATGGTTTAACATACACAAGTCAATAAATGTGATATACCACATAAACAGTATTTTTTTAAAAAATCACATGATTATTTCAATAGATGCAGAAAAAGCACTTGACAAAATTCAGCATTACTTCATGATTAAAACCCTCTGCAAAATTGGCATAGAAGAGATATACCTTATGGTAATAAAAAGTCCTCTATTACAAACCCACAGCCACTATTATACTGAGTAGAAAACAGTTGAAAGCATTTCCCCTGAGAAGTGGAAGAAGACAAGAATGCCCACTTTCACCACTTCCGTTCAACATAGTACAAGAAGTCTTAGCCAGAGCAATCAGACAAGAGAAAGAAATTAAGGGCATCCAAATTGGTAAAGAGAAAGTCAAACTGTCATTGTTTGCTGATAATATGATCATAACCTAGGAAACCTTAAAGATTCATCCAAAAAGCTCCTAGAACTGGTAAGTGAATTCAGTAATGTTTCAGTACAAAATGAAGTTATACAAATCAGAAGCTCTGCTGTACAACAGCAACCAAGCCGAGAATCAAATCAAGAACTCAACCTCTTTTACAAATAGCAGCAAAAAGAAAAATACTTAGGAATACACTTAACCAAGGAAGTGAAAGACCTCTACAAGGAAAACTACAAAACACTGCTGAAAGAAATCACAGATGACACAAACAAATAAAAACACATCCCATCCTCATGAATGGGTAGAATCAATATTGGGGAAACAATCATACTACCAAACACAAGACTAAGAAAAAAAAAATCTGGAGACATCAGATTACCGAACTTCAAACTATACTCTAGGACACCCTGTTCAACAAAATGGTTCTGAGGTCATGGGGTCATGGGCAAGCCAAATGTAGAGGAATGAAACTGGATCCTCATCTCTCACCTTACGCAAAAATCAACTCAAGATGGATCAAGGATTAAATCTAAGGCCTGAAACCATAAAAATTATAGAAGATAACCTCAGAAAAACCCTTCTAGACATGGTTTAGGCAATGACTTCATGACCAAGAACCCCCAAAAGTAAATGCAACAAGAACAAAAATAACTAGATGGGACTTAATTAAACTAAAAAACTTCTGCACAGCAAAAGAAATAATCAGCAGAGTTAACAGACAACTCACACAGTGGAAGAAAATATTTGCAATCTACACATCCACAAAACGACTGATGTCTAGAATCCACAAAGAGCTCAAACAAATTATCAAGACAAACATAAACAATCCCATCAAAAAGTGGGCTAAGGAAATGAACAAACAATTCTCAAAAGAAGATACATGAATGGCCAACAGACATAAAGAAAAATGCTCAGCATGATTAATGATCAGCAAAATGCCAATCAAAACCACAATACAATACCATTTAATACTGCAAGAATGGCAACAGATGTGGTGAAAAAAAAAAAAACAAAAACACTTTTACACTGTTGGTGGGAATGTAAACTAGTACAACCACTATGGAAAACAGTGTGGAGATTCCTTAAGTAACTAAAAATAGATGTACCCTTTGATCCAGCAATCTCACGACTAGGTATGTACCCAGAGAAAAAGAAGTCATTATACAAAAAAGATACCCGCACATACGTTTAAAGCAGCACAATTTGCAATTGCAAAAACATGGAACCAGCCCAAATGCCTATAAATCAACAAGTGGATAAAGCAAATATGTGTGTGGGTGTATATATATACACCACGGAATACTACCCATTTTTTTATTTCAATAGGTTTTTGGGGAACAAGTGGTGTTTGGTTACATAAATAAGTTTTTTAGTCATGATTTCTGAGATTTCTCTTCTTTTATCTGGACCCCGGAACTCCAAGCCATGAGCTTAGCATGTAAGTGTCCCCAGCTGCAATATCAGGTATAGGCATTGCATGGCCCAAACCAATCAGTCAGTCCCTCCTGGTCACCATGAGGGTGTCAGGAAAAATTGCATGAAAGATCTAGTTCAGTTGTCATGAAGGCTGGGATTTCTGACCAGTGGGTCAGGGAGGGCAGATCTTGTTCATTCTGGAAGGTTTTGTTGTGAGGATGTAATGTCTGGGACTTGGGAGTCATTTTGTTTCCAAATAGGGATTCAGCCCAGGGTAAGACCAGATGGGGAAGGGACATCTCATAAATGTCAGAGGAGACTCCTCCCTTGCCATCTGGGGAGGAAAAGGTCCTGTGACACCTTTCAGCAAGGCTGGGGAGCTGTCCTCTAAGCTTCCATTGTGGTGATAAACTCTAGGCCTCCCCCAGCCCCCTTGCCCTTGAAGCCACCCCCACCAGGAGGTTCACTCTGCCCCATTCAGATCTAATGCCAACCTTGAGCCTCCCCCCTCCCCCAGGCTTCAGTGTCTCTTCCCCAGAAACACACGCTAAATCTGACCATTCTCTCCCAGTGACCTCAGCTGGTCCTACTGCCTTTGTGCTTCCCAACTCCTTGTCCACCTTCTCGGAGGCATCTGGACTTTTCTTCACAGACTTTACTCAGATCCTGTGTCCTTCTTGTCCAACCCTCTAATGACTTCTCTACCCTTTCCCACCCAAGCTCTCCTCTCCTCGTTGTAAAGGCATCTTACTGTATCGATATTTTTACTTGATTGTCTTTTCTCATCTACTACCTGCTATCAGCTCCATGAGGACAGGAACTCTTCTGCTCTTGTCCTCCCTGTGTCCTAAGCCCCTCACCCTGAGCCTGGCAAACAAACAGTAGGTTCTCAGTGAATGCTATGGATGGACAGGCCTCTGGTAGCCGACTGTCCTGGGTCAGACACAGTGGACTCTTTGTCCCTAGTCCTGTCTTGACCCATCACAGACTGGCTCCCAGGCCAGCCTGACCCTGGTATTGATGCATTTTTCTCAATATGAGGCCATATGACAGTGTACTGCTGCTAAGAGTAGAGTGTGTGGGTAGAATTGAGAGAAGAGGGTTGCATTTTCTAGACCATGTTCACTTGTGTGGATCTGAAACTCTAAAATGTGACCATGCAGTGTTAATCACCGGACTTGGCCAAGGCGCAGGGCTGGACAGGGATGCCTTTTCACTGGGCAGGCAGCAGGTTTTTCTCCCACTTTTCCACTGGGCAGCAGGACTGCATAAGCATGGATGCTTGTGCCTCCATTGGAGCATAAGAATCAGCCTTGTCCTCCGCCTGGAGCCCAGAGATGCTCAGGGAGGCCGTGATCCCCAACCTGGCGCCCAAGAACCGGACTGGGACCTGTGCAGACTGATGACTGCTGTCATAGATGAGGAGTTTGTGAGAACTGCCAGGAATTGCTGGTACCAGGACACAGACCCACACCCAGCCTTGCTGCTGCTTCCCGTACAGGAGCTGGTACTCATCTGGCCCACAGACTTGAACACTGCACACAGTTAAGTCAGAACAGATAGGGCCCAGAACCCTGATATCTGTGTCTACAAGATGAAAAGAGGTGGGTCGGTGGAAAAGGGAACACTTAGGGCCCTCCTTCCTTTCATCCACAGCCCTGATACCTGTGCAGTAAATGAGAAGGGAGAGAGGGGGAGGAGCCCAGGCCTTGGTGGGGACCCTCACACAGCTCTGCATACTGAGGACCCTCAGCTGGGCCTGGGCTGCCCAAGTCCCTCCTACTCCCTCTATCAGCCATGGGTGAGGGGGAATGCTTCATGCAAACCAGCCTCCCACCCTGGTCTACCCAAGCCCTGACTCTAACCCCTACCTGAAAAGCTGACCCCGGGAGGGGTTGGACCTGGGTGGGGCTGTTCTATGGCTTTCCAAGAACCTGTGAGGCAAAGCTGCTGGTCGCAGTGAGCAGGGACAGAGGGCTCCAGCCCAGGGTTATGGGTGGCTCCCAGCTGGGATCCACAGCACAGGCCATGGTGCCCCTGCTGCCTGAGGCCCAGATGCACCTATGCATCCTATCTCCTCTAGTGCCAACTTTGTCCTCCCCAAAAAGGATGGGGCTGGGCAGTATCCATGCCACTAAGCACCTGAGCCACAGGTCTCCACACAGTCCTCCTCCCGCTGGACTCACCTGCCCAGCTCACTGTGTGGTTTACAGGGCATTCCTGGAGCTTGGTCTCCTTGAAGAGCCTCCCCTGGGGGCAGCAGAGCAGGCAACTTAGAGGGACAGGGCAGCGCCTCCTTCCAAGGCACCAGGAACTGCCCCCTCTTTCTTCTCCCTGGCTGACCCGAGGCTGAGCCCAGACTGCCAGGATCTGCCCTCGGGCCCAGCCTCTCCCTCTAGGCCTCCATCTTCCTGTCAGTCCCGCACTCACATAGATTGCAAAGAGAAAAACATAAACGAATTAAAACTATTCACCAATCTCAGGCATAAACTCTAGGGCAATGTACACACCACGTACAATTTTGAGAGTGAGGAGAAGGGAGCCCTGGGTGGGCTCCAGATTCCTAATTCTCCCTCCTCACTCAGGCACTGAGAGGCAATTAACACCTTTCGAGCCCTAGCGCGGCCAGGCACAGCGGACACCAGGACTCCAAGATGGCGTCAGTCATACCAGTGAAGGACAAGAAACTTCTAGAGGTCAAACTGGGGGAGCTGCCAAGCTGGATCTTGATGCGGGACTTCAGCCCTAGTGGCATTCTCGGAGCATTTCAAAGAGGTTACTACCGGTACTACAACAAGTACATTAACGTGAGGAAAGGGAGCATCTCAGGGATTACCATGGTGCTGGCATGCTACGTGCTCTTCAACTACTGCATTTCCTACAAGCATCTCAAGCACGAGCGGCTCCGCAAATACCACTGAAGAGGACCGCTCTGCACCACCCCCCGACCCCATGACCTTGGCCTGAGCCCCTCCGTGAGGAACACAATCTCGATCGTTGCTGAATCCTTTCATGTCCTAATGGGAATTAACCTCCACATAAAAGATGACTGGTAAAAAAAAAAAAAAAAAAACACCTTTCAAGGGGCAAATTGCCCCTAATCTCTTAATTGTAGGAGAATCTATTTCCATGTACCCAGGGCAATTTCAAAGACAGCCTTACAGAGTTTGGGGACAATGAATGAGCTGGAGGCCCTGGGTCTATGCAGGCCCTTCAAGCAGCCCTGAGCCCTCACCCTGCCTGAGCCCTAGTGAGGAGAGGGAGGTGAGCAGATTGAAAGGAGGAGTCTAGACTGTGGGAAACCTCTCCAGGCTTGCTCCCTGAGGCCCCTAGTGGAGCCCAAATGCCCACATTTCATTACCCACCCCCCATACCCTGGGCAGAGGGCTCTTCTTATAAATCTGTTCTTCTCCACTCAGCCACGCAAGCCCCACTCTGGGCACACAGTGTGAACCTGCTCCTAGAGCTGGTGCTGGAAAAAAGACCCCAGAAAAGGGTGTGACATGGACACCCAGAGACCCTGGGAGGGACAACAGCTGAAAGAGTGAGTGCCAGAGGACAGAGGACACTGACTATGGTTGTCATGTGATCCTCGGGACAGGCCGAGGCCCTCTGGGGCTCCAGGGCCCACATCTTTCCAGGTCATCTTCTTGTCACTGATGTATGTCCTGGGTCTCCTCCTAAGAGCCACAAAGGACAATGTTCTCTTCAGGCTGTGCTCTCACTATCACATCTGGCCCGACACCTCCTCCACAGACCAGGAGTGCCAGGGCTGGATCCTGGAGCCCCAGCCACTTACTGCCAGAGACTAGGGCCAGTTTCTCAATAGTGCTGCTGCCTTGACTTGCCCCAGTGAGACCTGCACATCCTCATCAACACAGGACCCTTCGCTGCCTGCTCTGGGGTCCCCAAGCCAAAACCAGCAGAGCCAGGCAATGGCACACAGGACACCCCCTTTGTGAAAAGCATTCCACCTGACCATAATGCAGGATACCTTTAAAAATGACACAGCAGTGAACTGGGATCCCCATTACTGAAATCCAGTTTACAAACAACTTTTTGGGGATAAAACACGTTACACCACAAGCTGCTCCCAGCATGCATGGCAGAGACGAAGGCTCCCTGAACCCACATGCCCCAGAGAAAGGCCCAGGCACTCCCCACACACAGGCCTCACTCAGCAGCCACCTAGTAGCTGGCCTGGGTTTCTGAGGAGGAACCCCGACGCTCAGTCAAAGTCCTTCTGTGTGACTTTGGGCTTTCTCCTGGAGGACTCGTGCACATCTGAGACCTTCTAGACAAGAGAGGTTGAGCCCTGCAGCGGGAGGCAGGGGCATTCTTTAAGGGAGAGCTGCACCATGGAGCCTGTTTGCTTGGTGCTCCTCTCCTACTCACCGTGAAGGCTCATTTGTCTCCGCAGCGGTCCTGAGGCACCCACTGAAGGTCTCCCAAAGAGCCAGAGGTGCCTGTACTTCTTGCTTATCCAGAACCAGGAAAGGATCCCGCTTCTACCCTTCCTGTGGTAGGGAGATTCTGGAGTGGATGAACAGCTGCGGCCAGGCGAGGAAGCAGCAGGCACCCCCACCAATGGCCTGAAGTGGCTACCACAGACACACAGCTGACCAGCTTCAGGGTTTAGGCGAGGCTGGGCGCAGGGATTCTTCAGGATGTCTTCAACAGGTGCCAAGGGCTCCGAGTTCCTCAGAGCTCACCATGTCTGCGTGTAGTCATGGGGTTCCAAGCAGCTGGAAAGCAGAAAAGAGGCTTTCTGGTTCCAAAGTGGAAACTGTGGCAGGACTCCAGACAACCCCCACATTGTCAAGATGGGAATTATACAAGTCCAGGGCTCAAAGGCCATGTGTGACTCAGAGTCCATCTGGAGGGAGTGATGGCCGCCAAGACCTGCCTGTACTCCTCCCACCTCCCAGGACGGAGCACTGCCCACTTTGTCCACCTCATGGGCTGTTGGCGCTAAGGTTTCTACAGACCCTGTTCTTCCCACTCACTGTCAATCACCTCAAGGGGTTTTTGTGTTTGCATGAGCCTGTATTTCATTCCCTCATTTCACTGTAGATGCAGTGTGTGAGGTTAAGTCACCAATGTACCCGTTTATTTCTGATGGTCAGAGCTGCAGCCCACGGGTGACAAGCCAAACCACAGACATGCCATGAGGGGTCAGCCACGTGCCAGGGAGGTGGCACAACCCTCAACACTCCCAGGCTGCAGGGAGAGGGGTGATGGGGTAGAGTTTGGGGACACACCTGGGGCATGCTCTTTGCACATGGCAAGGAGGGGCAGGGACTGGCTCCTGTAGCAGGGAGCACAGCACAGCCTAGGCAGGTGGGCTCCAAGACTGCTGTATGCCTGGCAGTGGCCCTATCCCATCTGCCACATTTCTAGTTTGCACTGGGTCACATCACCACCCAGCTGCATAATGACCATCAGGATGAGGGATTTATGAGCTCACCCAGGCTTTATGTCTGCACCAGGCCAAGGTGTTTCCAGAATGCCTCTCCCCCACCTCCTTCCATCACAAGAATGGAATTTCTGTTTTAGCTATTCATAGATGTTGTAAATTATAACGTGTGTGTGTGTGTATGTGCACGCGCGTGCACATGCCCATGGACAGGGCTTCACAGCTGGGGCTCCTTGCTCTGAATCACCTCTTGGCTCCTTAAAGAAAGGGGGTTAGGGTGACTCTCCCTATGGCTCACACTAACTCCTGGCTGTAAGAGGTGGGCACCACACCGTGAGCTTCTTGGGAGTCGCGTGGCAGCAGCAGGACGCAGAACCAAGGAGGAAGCCTCCCAGGGCTCTGCTCCTTTCTGCATGCGCAGAATCCATCAGGCAAACTGACACAGATGACTCGGTGTTCATGCCTGCAAACACACCCTGGACGGGGCTGGTGGCCAGCCATGCCCACTAAAGGTAAAGGACAAGCCCAGCAGAGCACTCACAAATTAGAAGTTCAGAAAACCTCAAATGATGTGCAAAACATTTGTCAAACTCAAGAGAATTTTTCTATCACTTTGCTTCACAACTCTGCATTTCTGATGAGGGCGATTTATGGGCTGAGAGAGCTGGCAGGGGGCTGAGGGGGAAAGAGCGAGCAGGAGAGCAGTATGCTTTGGAGGTTCTAGAATTCCTGAGGCTCAGCACCAAACAGTCTCAGAACAAGGCTTTCAAGCAGCAATCAGGCAGGGAGTGGAATTCCAAATCTGGAGAGAGATGCAGCCCTGAGGACACAGTGACCTCCACGCAGAGACACCGTGGGCCGGACCATCTCCTTCTCTCTCTCACTGTCTCCTGCATTCACTGATTGCGTGTGAATAGAAGTGAACAATGCAGCCTGGTTCAGGTGCTCTGCATTCATCCATGCATTTGTCTACCCACTTCTGATGTGTCTTGGCCTCCTGTGCCACGGAGACCACACCTGGCCTCAGGCCCTGCCGCAAGAGGCTCCCAGAATTCCTTGGAGGTGTCAGGGCTAAAATATTGGTGGGGCCGAGATAGCAGGAGGCCAGCGTGTCAACGTTGCCCTGAGCCTAGGGCTGCAACAGGGCCTGGGCTTGGCCCCAACTCCTCTCTGAGATCTAAGCCAGCCCAGGAGGAGGGAGAGGCCAGGCAGTGGGAACAGACATCCCTGAGCCTGCAGTGATGGGGTGTGATCCGCTCCCCCAGAAAGCACCAGGAGGTCTGGGCTCACAACTGAGACCTGGGTGGCTGCAGCTGTGCCTGGGCAACTCCAGCCCTGCCAACTGGCAGGGACGGAGTTCCCACCTGTCCCCGGCTCTGCACAGAGTGCACAGCCTCTGCCGGGCGGCCGTGCACCTTCTCTGTGTCTCCCCGCAGTGGCGGCGAGCGAGATGCAAGTGGCACGATGGGGCTGGCCACTCCAACACGAACCTGCCGCTCCCAGGGCCGGTCCCGTGAATGCCGACTGCGCCTTGGCCAGGTGGTCCAAAGCTCCAGGGGCACGGCAGGGAGTGAGGCCGAGGCTGCCGCGGAGGCTCAGGGCCTGAGAGAGGATCTTGCCCCGCGGTGCGAGAGCAGAGGTCGTACAATCGGCTGCCTTGGGGACGTGGGGAACAGAGAACTCACTGCCGCCATTGCTCCCCCAGCTGCCCCCGCTGCCCTCTCTGCCGCCTTGCAGCCTGGGGCAGGGCTCGAAGCCCTTGCTGGGCCCGGGCCGGAGTCCGGAGCGGGGGCGACATCGCCACAAGTTCCCGGCTGCAGCCGGGCGTTCCCCCTCGCTTGGCTGGCGACCCTGCCAGGGAGCGCCACCGGGAACGGATTGCGGCCCCGGACCTGGCTGCTGCGGGGAGCACCAGGCTCGGCGGCCACTCCAATGCGGAGTGGATCCTGGGGACGCAGCCTCAGGTGGCCCCGCGCTGAAATCTCCCACCTGGGCACAGGAACCTGGCTCCCCCGGCAGGGGGGGCGCAGCTGCCGCGTAGGTGGCCGGGTCCAGGAAGCAGACCACTCCGGCTCCCCACCCCGGGCCACTGAAGCTAGGCCACAGCTCCGCTTTCGTGTTGGGAGCCCGGCCCCTGCGCTCGGAACACAAGCGCGACAGCTCCGCCCCGGGTACCCTCCGCAGCGGACCGTGCAGTTTCCCCGCCGGTGGGTGGCTGGGCCCGGCCAGGCCCGCACCGGCGGACCCACAGTCTGCGCCCGCGCCCCACTGCAGCCGGGGCCATGGCAGCTGCCGCTTTGGACAACCCGCCACTGCCATCATGGGTGCTGGCAAGTCTCACTCCAAAGGAAGCAGGGACCGGGACCTGAGACTACCCAGGCCTGCTTTGTGGAGTCCAGAGCATGGGAAATCCTGTGACTCTCAGAATAGCGCGCTGGCACACTCCCTCCATTACTTGAGTCAGCTCCAGAAAACACCCATGGCAGCAGCTGATGGCACAGCTCTGGAGTCCAGCGGCCTGGGCTGATAGCTGGCCCTGCTCCTGGGGCAGCTGTGTATCCAGGGGCTTCCATCTCCTCTTCTGCAAAATGAGGCAACACAATACCCAGCTCATAGATCCGTGGTGATGAATGAGGGCCTTTCATCGCACCCAGCGTGTCCCTAAGTGCAGAGAGACACCGGGAAGGAAGGCAAAAGAGGAGAGGAAAGGTGGCAGGAAGAAGCAGCGGTCTGTGCAGCCATCTGCCTTTTCTGGAATCAGAGACAGCACGGCACAAGAAGCCAGGCCTGCAGCCACCTGCCGGACCAGAACAATGGGCCCAGGGCCACTACAGGAGCATTTCTCTGGTCTGAGACAGAAAAGCACCAGCTTCTGAAGCTCTCCAAGCTCTCTGCTAGCAGCCTAACTGGGATAACAGACACAGGCCCTGGCCTCTCCCAGCCCCCTCCCAGCACACTCCTCCCAACGCACCCTTCCCAGTGCACCAACTCCCAGCTCTCAGTGCACCCCTCCCAGTGCACCACCTCCCAGATGCCTCCTAATGAACCCCTCCCAGCACACTGCCTCCCAACTCACCCCTTCAAGCACACCCCTCCCAGCCCCCTCCCAACTCACCCTTCCCAACACACCCCACCCAGCCCCCTCCCATTGTGCCCCTCCTAATTCTCTCCTTCCAGTGCACCCCTCCCAGCACACACCCCCTCAGTTCATCTCTCCCAGTGCACCCCGCACAGTCCCCTCCCAGCCCCATCCCAGCACACCCTTCCCAGCCCCTTCCCGGTGTACCCTCCCAGCTCACTCCTCCCAGCACACCCCTCTCAACACCCCTCCCAGCATGCTCCCTCCCAGTGCACCCTTGCTGATTGGACCCTGAGACCAGGGCTTCTCTTGGCTTTCCTGGGCTCCCCTCACAGGCTCCCCTCTGTGGAAGGAAGGAGTTAACCAACACCTTCTCAGTCACCCCAAGGAGCCCACCAGGGAGAAGCGAAACTTCTCCCTCTAGGAGCTACCAGGTGTAACTCCCACCCTATGACCATCCAATTTGTCAGGGTTTAGGGACCAGCCTCTTCCAGGGATGAGGAGAAATGGCCTGGGAAACAGGAGTGACAAAGAAGGAGAGGTTGTCAAGCCAGAGAGGGGACCCACCTGCAGAGCAGAGAAGCATGGGCGGGTACTCGGGACCAGGACCCCCGGGGGATTTGCTGTCTCTGGTCTCCAGGCCTCTGCACCCCTAGAGGGACAGGGACACACCAGGGCTCCAGAACGCTGTCCTATGAGGATGAGAAACCAGCCATGTCCTTCTTCAGACACACTTGAGAGAGCTACAGGTGTTTACCCCGGCACGTGGAGGGCTAGGACTCAGGCTACATGCAAATACTTTCAGGGCCGTCGTGTGCAAAAGAGAGGCTTATTCTGCAAGGGGAGGGGGGCCTTAAGGGAATGGAAGATCTGTCCACCCAAAAGCAATTCCCAAGGATGTGATGCTTTCAACAATACACTGGTTGTTTGGGAGCACGGTAGTGGGTGCTCCACAGAGCACGATGGTGCGTACTCTGGAGGTTGGCTGTCTGAGTGCACAGTGTGGGCTCCAAGGCCTGCTGCTGTGCCTGCACCCACTGATGGCTGGATCAGAGACACTGAGGCGGTTTCAGACGTGGGGCTGGATGGAAGGGGCCTTGGTTCTCTTCCAGCAGTCCTGACATGACACAGAATCCACATTATGAGTTTTGAGAGGGAACCGGCCTTTGTTTCAATTTCCTCCTCCTGTTGGATTTTGCTTCCCGTGCGGCTCACCCCCTTTCCCCCAGGATAGGCAAACATACATGAACACACATATACATACATACACGGGCAGGTGCATGCCCACGCACATGCACACACTCACACCCACATACCTGCATACCTGGATGGCAAAGAGCTTTGAAGCACTTAAAATAGTGGTTGGACAGCCAGCCAGTAATGCAGATTGTTATTCCAGGGGAGACAGGTCCCAAGCCCTGGAAGTCAAGGTGAAGTTAACACCCTTGTCAGCCACATGCCAGGAGAAGCCCATGCAAGGACTGCGATAGCCCACAGCATCATTTACCTTCTCCTCAGACCCTGCACCAAAAGAACTCCTGCATTAGCCCTGAGATGGCTAAGAACCCAGGAAAGTACACGCTGAGTATTGAGGGTCAGGCACTGGGGTCATGGAGGCTTGTGCACAAGGGGGTGGACGCCCTTGGCCTCGGCCTCCTGAGGTTCTGGATGTTGGCAACTGAGGAGAGAGGCTGGGCAGGAGTGGACTCCTGTGCCCTGGCAGGCTCTTTCAGCCATCTCTCCCTGTATCCCCATCCATGCCTTTCTCCATCCCTGTCTTGCCCAGGCTCTACCTGGCTCTCTCTGGTCTATCTCCTCTCTTTCACAACTAGGCCCATTTCATTTTCCTCTTGGCATGAATAACAAAGTCCCCAGACAGCAAAGGAATCTCAGAATTGAGGCTCCTGGGTTCACAGATTGTTTCCAGATTAGTCCTTTGAGATGTCTGACAGAGCTGGGCCACATCTGCTCAGACTTGTCACTTGTAGGATGAGGCTGCCACAGCAGCTCCCCATGGGCTTCAGGAGGGGCGTGGTTTTGGGGGTGATGGGGCACAGATGCACAGTGAACTCCATAGCAGCTTCTGTGCATCCCTGCACTCAGCAGCCGCCTCCTGAAACCCCTGACTCTAAGGCCAGCTGGGCACTTGGTCTTTTAGGAAACATCTGTGGATGTCCAGGGAACACCTGAACTGTTTACAAAGCATCTGACTCTCTAGCCAGAAGTGGGCAGTTCCCAACCTCAGGTGGAAGGCTCCTTCCCCTCTGCCAGGTCTTAGTGTTCACAATAGAGCAGTCAAAACTCCAGAGAATAAGAAGTCAAAGTCAACTTCCGTTGTTTTGGTTTGGACAGGTCATCGTCCCTGTCCTGACATCGCGGAGTCCTTCTGACTCCCTGCTCCATCACCTTTGCCCAACCCAACACACCTGCCCAAGGACACACTTGCTCACCTGACTATAGCTCAAGGACACACCTGCCCACCAGAACACACCTGCTCACCAGAATACACCTATCAACCAGTACACACCTATCCACCAGTACACACCTATCCACCAGTACACGCCTATCCACCAGGACACACCTATCCACCAGTACACACCTATCCACCAGTACACGCCTATCCACCAGGACACATCTGCTCCCCCGAACACAGCTATCCACCAGGACACACCCGTCCACCATACACCTATCCACCAGGACACACCTATCCACCACAACACACCTACCCACCAGGACACACCTGCCCAAAGACACATCTACCCAAGGTAACACCTGCTCACCCAGACACAACTACCCAAAAACACCCACCCACCCTGACAAATTTGCTTGCCAGGACACACATGCCCACCAGGACACACTTGCCCAAGGATACACTTCTCCATGGACTCACCTGTCTACTCAGGACACACCTGTTCATCAGGACACACCAACCCCCAACACATCTGCCCACCGGTGCACACTTGCCCAAGGACAAACCTGTCCAAGGACATACCTGTCAGCAGGACACATCTGCTCACCGGGACACACCTGCCCACCAAGAGATGCCTGCCCACCAGGACACAGCTGCCCACCCAGACAGACCTGTCCACCAGGACACACCTGCCCAAATGGACACATCTGCCCGCCAAGACAGCCTTTCTACTTTCAAGACCTGAGTGTGGTGTGACCTCAGCCCCTGCCCCCTGCCCTCCCTTCTGCCCAGTCTGAGCCAGGTTGAGCTGCCCAGAAAACTCACCCAAGACACTGCTGGTTTGGATTCAGAACCCAGAGTGGGCACTGGGCAGAGTGAGGGAGGCTGGGAGCTGGCCTCCACCTACAGCCAAAACTCATGGTCAGGCTGGTCTAGGGGATGCCCTTTCTCCACAGTGGACAGTATATTCTCATAGATGATCCTCTCAGAGAAGTGGGGTGATGGCAAATATGAAAAACAAGACCTGGAAGCTGCCACTCTGCCCATTCAGAGGCAACAGCTACAACAACATAAAGCCAAGTCAGTGTGAGTGTAACTACTGGGAAGAAAGAAAAACAGGAGTCAGAGGTGTCCTGTGTGCCCTTTGGCACACTGCTGGGTGTCAAACTCTTCAGTTTTAAAAAAAAGAAATGCTTTTCTTACTCTCAGGGTGATGTGCGGTTGCCATGAGCATGCACGCGCGCACACACACACTCATACACACCCACACACACTCACCCAGCAAAACCTTTACCTTCAGACATGCTTTTCTCTGGCCCAGTGCTCCAGCTCCATAGCAGAGGGCTCTACTGTCAGACACAGTGGCCACTGCCTTCTCACATGTGAGACAGCTTTGCTGTGGGACATGGGGGTTGCAACCCTGTAGGCTCATTTTATCGCCGGGCCAGGACAGTGATCTACTTGATGAGAAAAGAAAAGGCCATCCCCTGCTTTTCTGTTGGGCTCCTGGAAGCTCCTGGGCATGGGCGAGTAGGGTGGGCCAGGAGCCCTGCTGATGCCCAGAGGGTGGGCTGAGATGGATGCCAACTAGCCTTTCCACTTGAGCCCAAACAGCCAGGTTTCTGGGTGGACAGATGCAGTGTGCAGACTCTAGCAGACAGGGCGCCTCTGACTCCTGCTTTTCTTTTTTCCCAGCAGTCTCAGAAGACATACGCAGTGAGAAGTTCTGTGCAGAGGCAAATTAGGCAGGGGCCAGCATTTGGCTCAAGTACATCTGCGTGGCATGCTCCTGTGATCAGAACCTCGCCATATGACAGTGAGCAGGCACGGCCCGGTATGTAATAGGGGCTTCTGCCCCTCGGAACTGTCCCCAAGGACATGGCACCAAGATTAGTAGTAAGGGTGCTGAGGCGAGGGCTGGCTGAGCCTCTTTGAGGACATCTGCAAAGTGTCACCCACAAGGACACCCATGTCCCCTCCATCCCTGGGAGTCCTTCCCCCCTTATGCGTCTAGACCAGTCCTGTTTTCTTGGAAGAGGCTCAACCCTAGGTCTCGGAGAGGCAGGTGGATTTCCCTGGGGCCTCTCTTCAGCCTAGCAGCCAGTTCCCTGGCCAGGCCTGCAAGGCCCCTGGAAACTGCCCACAGTTAATTTCATCAGAAGAGTCTCAAAACACCCATGCACTCAGAGGTACTGAAAGTGATTCCCCTGAGAGAAATGCATCTTCAGACATTCCCAGACTGAAGATGCAGAATTCCTGGTGCTGGCTGCACTGCCCGTGCCCTGGGCCCCACCTCAGATGACCTGGCTGCCCCTTTCTGAACTGCTAGTTTTCTTCATCTTGACCACCACTCCCACACCCCAAGACAACTTCTTATTTTTCAGGAGGCCCCTTGACAAGCTACAGTTGAAAGGGTTCCAAGCAGTGCTGCTGAGAGCTAGCATTCCAAATGAAGGTCCTCTCAACCCAGAGGTTTGATCCAGGCTGCAGAACCTACCTAAGCCCATTTCATTCTTAAGGGTGGCCTCCATCACACAGACTTCTCCCTGCAGGAGCAGCCACAGGGCACCAAGCTTACACCGGGAACACAACCCTGCCCCACCACCAGCCAGCCATCCCAGCTCATGGATCCATGGCTCCTGGGAGAACCACAGCCCCATGTCCTGACCCACTAGCCAGGACTCAGCTCATGGCCACTTGCAGAAACAACCAAAATCACTCTACACCCCTCCCCTATGCCCACCAACAAAAGGTTTCTCACTTACATACATGAAATTGAACAACAGAAACTTGAGAATTGACTAAGTGGGCTCTTGATGGAAGAGTAGCTCTGCCATTTCCCCAGGACACTGCTGCATGGGAACTTTGATGGGGATCCCAACCTATTTAGTTCAGCACCCCCGGTATCAACATCCTAAAACTAGATAAAGCAAATTAAAAAGGAACTCAATTCCTTCAGAGCATATTCTGCAAAAGTTCCAGGGGGGACCTTCTTGGTGATAACTGGAGGAAAATCAAGTGCAGGCTGAGCTGTGTCCATGCTGTGAGGGCGGAGGGCGCACTGAGGGGTTTTCCAGATACCAACAAATAACGCTCTTCCTTTCTCTCTGGTCTCTCCATCTTACATTTACTATAAAGTAATTAAAGACATTGAGCCAGGTGAGGAACTGCTGGTGCATGTGAAAGAAGGTGTCTATCCCCTGGGCACACTGCCACACAGCCTGGACAGTAAGACCCCTCCGTACACCAGGCTGTGTGGCTCCTGGGAGCACCCAGCCTGCCCGGAAGAAAAGCAGACACCTGGGAGGACCCACGGCCTCTCATCACCTCATGCCACCTAAGGAGGGCCAGACAACTCCAACTGGTGGCTTCCTAAGGTTTTTGCAGACTCCAGGCCAGCAGAAATTACCCCCATACACACAAAAGCTCAACCTAAAGGCTTCCTTGCTCCTTCCCTGGAGCATAGGAGCTGCACCCAGAATTTAAGAAGGCCTTTGAACAAGGGATGAATTGATACCGGGTGGATTATACCTTTGCAGTGTTAGAGTTCCAGGTAATTTTTAAACTGTTACTATTATTGCTATTATTCTTATGTAGCAGCAGTAATAGCAGCCTTTACTTTCTTCAGTACCTAAACAAACAAAAACACCAAGCCAGTTCTGTGATTTGAAAGCACTTCTGGCTGCCCCAGAGCTCTCTGTGGTGTGAGAAGGTTTTGTTTCATTTAAGGGAGCAGATGATGGCATATGTATCTTTGAAAGCAACACGCATCTGTAGCTAAAAATCCAAGAGAAATGTTAGGGGAAGCTTCATTTGGCAAGAGGGAAAGTTTGGGGTCTGGGGTAGTCTCACAGTGGTGCAGAGTCACCCAGCTCTTCCGGACAGGGCTGCGGGAAGCCTTCCGAATTTCCCTTTCTCTAGATTTGTCAGTCCGTATCTGTCGAGTCTCTTTCACTTTCCACCATACCCAAGTTCAGCTGAGAGGATTCTTGAGAAATCTCCAGTCCCACACGGAGGAAGTTTTCCGAAATATAGGCTTATTTTCCTGTCTCCTTATTTTCCTTTCCTCATGAAGCAATGTGTCCATTCCCCTGTGAGTTCCTGGAATGACTCTGTGGATACCAGGTCACTGGTCCATTAACTCCATGCCTCCCTTCTGCACAAAGAGCTCCAGGGTTCACATCCAACTCCTTTTGTTTGAGTGAGAACCCCAAGTGAACAGGAAAGCAAGCTCCCCTTCTCACCGTTTCTGGAGCTGATGATTCCAACTTGTGCTGGAGCCTGGAGGGAGGTTGAGCTTTTCCTTCTTGCTTCTCCGACGTCCCCTCCAAACACACCAAGGCTTAATGATGAATGCCATTCAATGCAAGTTTCTCTAAGGAACCACTCTGATTTCACAGTGAAGGAATGGCACCGGAATTAGCAGAAAGGCTCCGAGACCAGACATGGTGAACTCTGCCTAAATTTACCCTTACAGTCACCGACCATGGCCCAGCTATCGGAGTCTTTCCTTGACGCGGTATCAGTTTATGTCCCTGAGTTGTCCGAAAGGAAACGACCACAGAAGGGCAATTTTATGAGCCAGATTTCATCTGCACACTCCTCTAAAGTGTGGTTTTAATTACGCCATTCAGAAAAGAAAAATAAATTACAGAGATCTGAGTGGCAGTGGAGAAGTTCTCATTTTCCTTAAAATAATTGTCAAAAAGACTTATGTATCTTAGACAGCACACAATAATGCCAAAAGACAAATCTACTTAAGGAGAGTGCTTGACTATGGAATTTCATTTGTACAATGAAATTTCTGTCTTCCAAAAGTTTAAAAAAAAAAAAAACCCAAAACCTTGTTTCTTGCTTCCCACCCCCTTTAACCCTGATATTAAATAATCTGCTCCTACATTTTCCTAATAATTTGTCAATCATTTGTGAGCAAATTGCTTTCCATACGTGAGAGTATAGCATCAAATATTTGACTTTTTCTACTCTTTCCTGTTAAGAACACGCCTCCCCAGTAGCTGCCTCCTCCTCTCAAGTTAGACTGTGAATCGCACAGAAAGAAAATGCAAAATGTTCCTAAGATAATTATTGTAAAAAATCTTTTGTTCCAACCCCAGGTAAATGCAACTGGCCCCTTACCACCACAGGAAATTGGAGGAGGCTCTTGAGCGCTCTTGAGTCTGGTACATTAGTATGTAGATGCCATGTAATTGTGAACCTCTCAGCTCTCCAAGGCCACTGGACACTGAATTGTTTTTCTCTTACATTCCTGCTCTGCCATGAAAGTTGCTGATGGAACTTCAGCTAAACAAGGGAAGTGCAGATTTGACAAAACAAGAGGTAAGGACACCACAGTGTTGGCTTACTTGCTGTATGTAGAAGGTTGACCCTGTACCTCAGTCCATGCCCCCCACCAGATTTAGACGAAAAGTGTTGCATTTCCAATCACTATTTTTTGTGTGTGTGCTTTTGTTGGGGAAAGAGGGCTTTGCTGGAGACTACATTCAGATAGCGAGGAAGACACGGGAGACCCTTGGGGCCAGTCCACTGTGGGCGAGCAGAGCCTCTGCCCTGCAGTCTTGGGGCTGGACACGCTCCTTCGGAGTTGCAGCTTTCTTGGGAATGCAAGACCAATTTCCACACAAGTGATTCAAACCATAGTGAAGTCACTTTCAAGTGCATTCAACTTTTTTTTTTTTTTTTTTTTTTTACACTTACAATAGAGAGGGGGAAAATTCTTTTTTCATGAGTAACTTTTTGCTTTTGGAAGAAAATTTTAAAAGTCACTTCCATTACACCATGCTTTTCTTTTTAGAAAGCCTCATGATAATTTGCTTTTCCTCACTCTAAGTCAAGAGGAGGCAGTGCATGGCACACAGAGCATATAAGACAGCCAGATCGTGAGACAGGAGATAATATGATGCAAAGTATCAGAATAGAGCATGTTCTTTTAGCAATTCTTTAAAACTGAAGTTCCTTGTGCCATGAACTACGCCTCCGCTTCCAGTCCCCCCTCTTCCAGTTCCCCTCCTGCAAGCTCCAGGGGTATATCCAGGGCAGCCTTACCTGCCTGGAAGACAAGTGGGAGACTCATCCACACCACTCACCATGGGTGGGCCAGGCTCAGGCGTGTCCTGTCTCTGGCTCTATTGTCTGACAGGGACAAAGCTCAGTCCATGGAGGGCTGGGGGCAGAGGAGGAGAAGGGCAGTCTTGGTCACCAAAGGCGGCTCCGTCACATCCAGTGCGTCCTCCAAGGCCATGAGAATGAGAATCAGATTGAATTCTCATTTGCAATACAAAAATGTTTATTTTCAATCCAAATTCTAAATGAGAATTGGTAAAAAAAAAATAAAAATAGGCCGGGCGCGGTGGCTCAAGCCTGTAATCCCAGCACTTTGGGAGGCCGAGACGGGTGGATCGCGAGGTCAGGAGATCGAGACCATCCTGGCTAACACGGCGAAACCCCGTCTCTACTAAAAAATAGAAAAAACTAGCCGGGCGAGTTGGCGGGTGCCTGTAGTCCCAGCTACTCGGGAGGCTGAGGCAGGAGAATGGCATAAACCCGGGAGGCGGAGCTTGCAGTGAGCTGAGATCCGGCCACTGCACTCCAGCTTGGGCGACTGCGAGACTCCGTCTCAAAAAATAAATAAATAAATAAATAAATAAATAAATAAATATAAAAATAAAAATAAGCTGGTCAGTAATATAGATGAGTGGGGTTGACACTTCTTCTTGTCTTTGTTTTTGAATTTCAGCCTCCATGATTGTTCTTTGTTGGGTCCAGAAAGAGTAAAATAAAAGTTGGCATTTCTAACTGAATCACGATGCTGGCGGGAGGCCTCATCTCAGCCTCCTTCCAGCCCAGGGAGTTGGAATTAACCCACAGGCAGCTTCCTAGGGTCTGCAAGTTGGCTGTGTTCTGTGATGTTCTCTGCGCTCAGACCTGCAGGACTTGTTCCCCAGTGAAAATCTGAGCTCCTGAAGACAAGGGAAGGCCTGAGAGGGGGTGCTGGTGAGCACCCCTTCTATCACAGGCTCACCTTGCTTTCCTAGGAACACTCTGTGGGAAATTGGGGCACTGCCAACCCTTCCAGCCCTGCTTCCTAAACCCCAAAACCATGGGCAGACTCCAGTCCCATTGCTCCACCTCTTCCTTGGGCAAGTGACTCTGTGTCTCCCAGCCTCAGTTTACCAGTTCCAAAGCAGGCATACAAATACCATAGCACTTACCTGGGTGCTCACAGATTGATGCAAGTCTTCGCTGCGTGCATTCTCTTAAGTTCTTTGAACAGGACCTGCCACACAGAGCTCCCACTAAACCCCAGGTGTTAGCCTTGTCAGTCAGACCTTTTGCACAGTGAACTCTTTCCCTGAAGAGTTCGCAGGCTTGAATCACTTTTCAAAGGCAGCATTTTACAGACTTGTAGAGTGAGTATTTTTCACCCACCTCCTCCGTGCATCCTGTCTGAGGTTCCCACCTGGCAGTGCCAAGGTAAGTTGGTTTGTTCAACACTTTTCTGGGAAGCTGAGTGGCAGGCTTCCCAGAGATGTTTGGGATGGAGCCTTCCGAGCCCTGGAGCCTGGAGCTGAGGTGTGGAGTGCAGCCCCTGTTGGAACTGGATTCCACAGGCTCTGGGCACCCTGTGGCTTTTTTCCCCCTTCGTGATCTTGTTTTCTCCTAAACCAGTACTTTCTTAAGGTTCAGGTCAGTGCGCAGGGCCGGGACGCCTGGACACAAGCTGAGAATGAGATGGGCATTTGGTGCATCTTGACCGGCCCCAGTGGTATGCCGGCCCCGTCGGCCCCAATGCACACATTTCCAGGGCTCTTCTCTGCTGAGCAGCCCTTCTCTGTCAGCCAGATACTTAACTCTATCCAAAGATGGCACCAAAAATCACATCTGGCAATCCAGCATTTGTGCCTCAGGGTGGGTGCCATCCAGTCTGCCTGTCGTGGCCTCTCAGGGCCAGCATCCCACTAGAATCTCCATCTTGGGCACCAGTGACCCAGTGGGGCAGCCTCTAAGTAGCTGCCATTCAGGCTGCTGGGGTGGCCCAGGCCAAATACCAGCACATCCTCCTTTAGACGCAGGAAAGCTTCTAGTCAGCAAGGAGGTACCACTTCCTGGTAACCCCTGCACTGTCCAGACTGCAAAGCAGCCCATCCTTTTCTTAGGACTCTGAAAGGGCTCACGATTGTGGTGGTCTCTCTGACACAGGCAGGGAACAGGAATTGACACCCCTCTTCCATCTGCTTCCTCCCTCCTGTTTCCTTGTTTCCTCAATCCTTAGGTTCAGGCCTTTGAGCCAATGTTCAGACTAAGTTCATTAAGACTCTGCTCAGTGCTGGGCACCAGACCAGTCCTTGGGCATGTGCTTACACACCCAAACACACTTTCTCATGAGCACACAAATGCACACACACATCACATGTGCATGCACATTCACACACAAGCATGAAGGTTAACACACACACAAATGCAATTCCATAACACATGCACATTCACACATAAGTGTGTGCACACATATTCACAGGAGCACAACTCCACACCCATTGACACATACAAACACGTCAACACACAATGTGCATGTTCACACATGTTCATGTGTGCACATAAAACATGCACACACAACACACATAACAGTCACCCATGGACACAAATATATATGTATAATATGTACACATGCATACATAACACACATGTACACACATGCAGTTAGGAACATGTGTGCATTCATGCATGCAAAATACGCACTCACATGACCACACAAATATGCACAAATGGGCACAGGCCCAAACATACAGGCTTGTACAAACCACACATTTGCAGGTATGAAGCCATGGCAATGCACACAAATATTCACACACATAGGCACATGAGTACATATGCACAGTTTCACATACAGAAATATGTGCACATTCACACACATGCACATGAGTACATATGCACACTGACACAAACATGGCTGTAAATGCACAGACAGGCACACAAACTGCCATTTGTAGTTTGCACAAACGTGGATGCAGATATGCTGAAATATTCACACTCGTGCACACATGTTGCATGTGCACACACAGCTGCATGCTCACACACAAGATGCACATGTGCATTCACACACATAGTGTTGTTCAATTAATTTGGGAAAGAAAGAATGCAATAATCTCAGAGAAAAAGCTCCCAGCTAGAATTCCATGAGATCAGGCAGCCAAGGATTTCTGGTGAGCAAGAAGCTTGCTTAAATCATTGTTTCCATCGGGCTGTGTTTATGAAGCAATTTATCTTACAGAGAGAGACACATGCCGGGGGGTGTATGCACGTTTGTGTTTACGTGTGGGGGGTGTGTGTGTATGTGTGTTCCCTCCTTTCTTCTTAGAAAAGAAAAAAAAAAAGACAAGTTGGCAATTCAGTGACACCCACTCACAGGTCATCAGGAAAAGAGCTAAGCCAGAGCCCCTGGGCCTCTGGGTCCTGGAGTCTGGCAGGGCCGGCACTGCCCTCTCCTGTTGAGAGAAGATATAGGCACTTGCCAGCTAGAGCCAGGCACTGTCATTTTCATCCCAGTCCAAGATTTCTGGTAATAGCATTTTCACTTTTCTCAAACATTGCACCAGTCCCTCTCCATAGGGCCCCTGCCTGGTGTGACCTCCTATCCATGCCCACCTCCAGCCACTTCCAAAGGGTGGTCAAGTACTGCCAGGAGCCCCAAAGTCCTGGTTCCCCAAGCTGGGGCTTCCTGAGAGCCCCAGGAACTGTCTGTGTCACCCCAAAGGCTGCCTTCTCCTGGGTCCAGGTGGTAGGGCCTCAGGCAAAGAGGGGAGGTAGGAGAAAGCCAGGAGCACTGTGAACTTCTACAGAGCAGGAAACCCAGTGTGTGTGGTCGATGTCCTCCTCTTACCCCTGCTAGAACAGCCGCAGAAGTGAAGAGGAAGGTAGGGCGGGCCCTAAGCCATGTCAACCCATATCAGCTGATAGAGTTGCTGACACTATCACATGCCTTCATTTTGCCCATGCCTGGCCCTGGGGACCAGACTCTACTTGTCCAGGGACTTCTGAAAATTTTGGCTTCCCAGTTAGCAACACCATGGGGGAGGAAGGTGGAAACATCAGTGGCAAGCCCATTCTCCAAGAGAGGGTTGAGGCACTGTGGGATCTGTCCAACTGGCCCAGGGAAAGGCACCAGTTGCTTTGCCAATCTGTGCTGGTCACTGGAGGCCAGCCCTGTGATGGGCACATGCACACTCATGTATGTTTCCATGTGCTCATGTGTGCACATGTGTGTATACTCACACATGCACACTGGCAGAATAAACACAAACCAGCACCCTGTCACATGGACACTTATGCACACAGACACACATGAACACACATGCATATATGTGTGCATGCACACAAGCACACATACACAATACATATATATGAACCCATGCCTCTGCACATGCACCCACACAGACTGCTTTGGGCCCCAGCCCCAGCACTGCTCCTCCATGTGCAGGGTTTCCTGGTAATTTTATACCGCATTTGTCTCTGCTTTCTACTGATGTTTTAGGTGAGGTCTGCCACAAGTCCTACACGTAGCTCTCCAAACTGAGCCTGTACAGGCAGATACACTCTGACTGCTGCATGCAGATTAAGTACAAGGACTGTGGCCAGATGTTCAGCACTACCTCCTATCTCAACAAGCACCCAGTGCTTCTGCGAGGGCAAGAACCATTACACATGGGGCATCATCTTTGTTTCTGACCTGCTCTTGACCCCCAGCCTCATGATGGACAAGACAAAACCTTCGCTCAACCACACCACCCTGGGCTTCACGGAGTACTTCCCCTCCAGGCTACACCTGGGAGCCTGCCCTTCTCCATGGCTCCTCCTGCATTCCCTGTGATTGCCCCCGGCTTCCCAGGCATCCTCCCTTCATCCTTGTACCCCTGGCCACCCTCTGCTACCTTCCACACCACTGCTAAAGAACCTTCTGAACCTTCAGGATGCCAAACTCCCCAGTCCCCTGGCAAACCCGGCCCTGCCCCTGGTCTCCACCATCAGCAACAGTAGCCAGGGCTTCACAACAGCCACGGGACCAGAGGAGAATTTTTAGAGCCACCTGGAGACTCCTACACAGAGAAGCTGAAGACAAAGAACAGTGATGTGTTGAATGGCAGCAACTTTGAGGACGTTAACTGGACCATGAGGACCCACCTGAACATGACCATGGGGACAGGCTTGGACCTGAACAGCGACCCCAACATGGACAAGGGCAGTGGTAAGTCATCCAAGGGCAAGCTCGAGTTTGGGAGTGACTCAGCACCTCTGGGGGAACCAGTTTGGTGAGGTGCCTGTCCTCTATTCCCAGCACTCGTTCTTCCTGCCACCTGACCAGCAACTGCTGACTGCAATGGGCACTGTCTGGGACTCCATCAAGGCCATTGCATCCGTTGTTGAGAAGTACTTTGGCCCGGGCTTCATGGGGATGCAGGAGAAGAAGCTGGACTTGATGCCCTAACACTCAGCATTCCCTTTCCACCCCTCTCTCCAGCTGCCTTCTCTGGTCCAGCTCTCCCCAACCCACAGAAGTCAGAGGGTCCTGGTCCTGCCCAACTTTCCCCACTCCCTTTACCCCATCACAGAACAAGCCCTTACTGACAACTTGCTGGTCAAAGCTGAACCAAAGTTGCCCCAGGATGACCCCAAGGTTGGTGGCTTCAGTGTCAAGTGCCCCTTCAATCTTACCAGGAAGCCAAAGATACAACGCCCATCTTTTTCATGCCCAAGGGGCCCCCAGCCCCAACGTTCAGTGGGGAGCAGCCTCTGGACCTCTGCATTGGCAGCTAGGCCTGCACCAGACCTACCAGTGGGAGGTAGGCACCTCAGAAGAACCACAACTATGTTGAGCACAAGCTGGGAGAAGGAGAGGCTCTGCCACTGGTGTGCCCAGTGCAGATGCCCCAGCAGCCCCCGGTGCTCTATGAGGAGCCCTTGCCATTATTTATGAACCCCATGTACAGCTATTCAGTGCCAAGGCCTCACCTGCTCTCCCTGGTGTGGGGGCTGTAGCAGGCGCTGGGTAGGCTCAGTGAGAGATATTGTCTCTTTCAAAGTTCCTCAAGGTTGTCCCCTGGGTTTTGCTCACTTCAGGAAGATGCCTCGGTTCTTGGCAGGAAGGGGGGACAGGGTCTCACTCTGTCACACAGGTTGGAGTGCAGTGGCACGATCTTGGCTCACTGCAGCCTTGACCTCCCAGGCTCAAGCAATTCTCCTGCCTCAATCCCACAAGTATCTGGGACTACAGGCGCACGTCACCATGCGTGCCTAAATTTTGTAATTTTTGTAAAGATGGTTTTCGTCATGTTGCCTAGACTGGTCTTGAACTCTTGAGGTCATGTGATCTGCCCACCTTGGCCTCCCAAAGTGCTGGCATTACAGGTGTAAGCCACTACTGCCAACCTTTAGTCTGTCCTGTTGTGTAACCTTTTACTGTTTTCCCAGAGAGGTGAAATATTTTGTAGATACGCATTATGTCTCTGAAATGTTATTATACTAGCACAAAAAAATTGAGATGAACTCATAATAGTATCACTTCAACCCAAAGAACTATAGAATTTTGAAAATGTTCACTATAGTGGCTACTAAAACAAACTTGAATGAGAAATAGTAAACTACCAGTATGTAATATTATCTTTGAAACACTTCAAAAAGTATAAGCAATACAGAGGGAATGGGATACAGTTCGGTGTCTCTCCCCAATTCCAAATATATACCAGAATCTGGGGAAATAATGGCTGTCTCTGGAGAGTGATATTATTTAAATTATCATATAATTGAAAGATCTCCTATATTTCCCCTGACCTGTGGATCTATCTACTTTATTGTAGTTTAATCAATGCTAATGTTGCCACAGGTGAAGAAGAATGCATCATGGGAAGCTCATCAAGAGTTATCCAATCCCTGCTGACCCAGGTCCCTATGTCACCTCCTCTATTGCACATGCTACATTGGTATAGGAATTAAGAATAAATTATTTAGGCAGATAGTGAGGATATATGAAGGGAAACCTCAGTAAGGTTGTCCTTTTAATGAAAAGCAGCCCCTAAACCATTTCTTTTCTAACAAAGAGCATCCTCTAAAATTGAGCTGCAGACATAGGTAAGCTTGCACAGCTGAATGCCGGCAGCTGTGCCAATAGGAAAAGGCTACCTGGGGGCCAGGCATGTCCAACATGGTGGCTCCATCTTCCCTTTTCTTTGTCAACCACATGTACAGTGAGGAACAGATAATATGGTGCTGGTCAGGTAGAGAACCCGTCTGCATAATAAAAGATTAGGGTGGGATGACCAGCTTCTTTGCAAGCTATGCAAACATCACACCTGGTCCAACCAATCTCCCAGGCCCTGTGTTAAATCAGACACTACCTCCTCAAGCTCTTCTATAAAACTCTGTGTATTTTACCATGAAATAAAAGGCATCAGAGCTTCTACTTTTCTGATAAAATATTTAATAGCTTTCATTTTCTTTTAATCTAATTAACTAGAGCTCCTTCATATAAACATCACACACACAACACTTCTAGACAGGAGAAGATCTAGCAGTTGTAAGTTTTTCTTTCCCATCTTAAGACTTTCTGACTCATCTTATATTTCCCCCTTTCCTAAATAATTAGTCATTCTACTTTAGGACAGGAATTTCCCATACAAGATCCTTTCTCATATAAAATACCTTTCCTTCATAACCTTTCTAACCATAAATATATCTTCATATCCACAACTTTCTCCAGATCTCTCTCCCCTACTAATTTCTGATGCCCACCCAAATATAAAAGGTCAGGCAGGTAAAGCAAGGAAAAACAGAGCAGAGCCTTAGATTTTGAGAGGGACTTTTCTGCTTATAGTTCTTGGGGTTCCATGAGGAAAACAGAGGTCGCTCCTAAACTGGGCTCTGTGGCAACTTCTGTTTTTCCAAATGAGTCCCAAGGCTATCAGAAATTACCTTAGATCCTCCCATATGGGCATCAAGAGTGGCAACAAGACAGACTAGGGAAATAATTCAGTCAACTGAGAAGAAAAAGAAAAACTTAGTGGTGTCCCCATTGTAAAGATGGATAAACTGAGGCACTATGCAGTTTAAAAACTCATGTTCACATGGAGTGAGGCTCCATAGCTCACTCTCTTAACCATCCTGTAATTCTGCCAACTGTATGCCTAGTCACTGATATACTTGTATGGTAGTTCATGGCCTCCTTAGAGCTTAGAACCTGGGCTTCATTTCCTGCCCTATAGCTATATAATTTAGCAATTTTCCTCCGAATTTGTTGGATTCAATCCCATATATCTCAAATTTTATTAACATTACTGAATCTTAAAGGGGGCTGTGATGTCTTTATAGAAATATTAAACAACTTATAAACAAAGGACTGTATGAGATTCAACAGTATTCAAATTTCTATATGCATATATTCTATATGCTTTAAAATACTGAGGCAATGCATTGACAAACACACCTATGAAACTGCAACCAATCTACTCTGGGCAAAAATTTAGACATTATCTCTTCAAAATAAGCAATCTACTGGTACTTATGCATATTCTTACATGTAGCAACAATATTTTACATTCTCATAACCTTAAAAATAATTAAAAAGTGTCAAAATTATAGGCCTTATACATTTCTGTGGGCTTGAAAAATGACACAATATAGATTGTTTCTTTAAAGTAGTCAATAAAATGCATAAACTTCTAAAGTAATCACTTAAAAAAAGAGTTCCTATCAAAGGTAGAAATACTAGGAATAAAAGAGGGCTCAACACTGCAGGTTTTTAGAGGCAAAAGTTAATAAAGCTTTGTTTCTGGTTGTGAATCTTGGCCTTAAAACATTATACACACGATCCTCTCTCCACTTCCTTTTCCTGTTGCAAAGATGTGGTGGAACCAGGATCACTCATGCAGATGACAATACTCTTGAAAATGGTGAAAGAGAAATAAAGTGAAGGGAATATGGTTCACTTAATCTCATAAAGTGGAACTTACTACCTCCTTGATTCTTGTACATCTACAGACTAACATGTGAGAGGCGAAATGGCTGCTTGCTACTTTCATTTGATGCTTCATTTTTTTATTCCTTAACAACTGCTTACAACACATTAACAAGATCGTGAAAGCATAGCTGTTCAAGTAACTGAATCATTATACAACTATTTTCTTTTCCTCATCCCTAAAACACAGTGATGGACTGATGATTTTAAAAACACAGCACACTGACAACTAGTTAATTTTTAACTCAGTTTTGCTTGTTGTTTCCTAAGGCCATTGCTTGGGATAAATAAAATGAGGAGGAGGAAGAGGAGAAACAAGAATAGAAACAAAAAATAGGAGCATCAGCATAAGAAAATAAAGAGGAACAAGAAGATAATGATGAGAAGAAGAAAAAACAGACTGGAAGAAAAAAAGAACAGGTGAAGGAATTAGAAGGCCTATTATGTTACCTTTTTCCCCTCCCTGATTCATGAAATTTGAGTAAGTCCCAGACTATCACAACAAAAAAAACAAGCAAAAAGATATACAAATAGTCACTCCCTAAATTTTAATAAGAATAAGACTATGCTGCCACTCACACCTGGCCCAGTCAGGTGCCAGCAGGAGGAGGGTGCCCTCCAAAGACTGTAGGAGAAGGGGAAGGACTCCTCCTTGCCATGGCTGTGCCTCCACTGCTGCCAAAGCCCTCCCTGTAGCACCCACAGCTTCCTACCCACCCCAGGCCAGACCGTTCCCATAGCGCTCCTACTCCCCTCTTCCCTGCCCACAGATTTGCTGTTGCTGCCACCACTAATGCTTACACCAATACAACCACCTCTGCTGTCGCCCTCAATGCACTGACTCACCCTATAAGGCTCCTACCATCTGGCCACCGCTGGGCACCCTTTTTCCGCTCTGGCCTCCTACTGCTCTGGTTGAGTTGCAATCTCCATCGTCGAGCTGCGAGCTGCAACCTCCATCACTGCCACCAACCACAGTGAGGCGAGCCACAGTGCCATGCCAATTGCAGGCTCCAGCCTCCAGCGTGTGGCAGATGGCTCCTTATTCTTCTCCTCAAGCCAGGCATGGAGCAGCTGGGCAGGTAAAACCAGAAAACCCTAGAACAGGATGCAGGGAGTGGTAGCATTAGAGCCTCACCTTGCCGTGCTGGCCATTGGGTGGCAGGGCCAGTTTCGGCACAAGCACTCACATTGACCCTCCAAAGTCCAGCCTCTCCTTTTGGCCCACGCTGGCCAAGAACTAGAGCTTGGGATGGGGACTGGAGACACCACAGTGCCTGGCTCCCCACAGCACAGGAACAGCTCGGCGCCCTGGAGTGCTGGGAGTAGGAGCAGCATAAACTCAGACCTAGCCCTCCCCACTTGAGTGCGGACTACTGTTCCTGACGCCTTCACCCACAGGACCCTGTCCCCCCTGTGGTGCCTGCTACTCCATGCCTGGAGGTCCCAGGCAAACTGCACAACACAGAGAAAGATGACACAGGCCTAGGAACCACAGTGGGTGTGGGGGCCCTGCCATTCCCAGGATTCCCATGGAAATGCCGTTTGCCCTGCAAGTTTGAGCACCAGCAGGAAGAGATCGCCCTCTAGAGTTTGGAGTCTGGGGAGAGGAAGACAACCCCTTCCTTGGAGGCCACTGCTGTCACTGCCACTTCCACCGTCCACCAATGGCAGTGCAGCTGCCGAGAGTGCCCACAACCCATCCATGCCACTGGCATTGGAGCCCCATGCCATGCACAGTGCAGCCCCAGAGTGTTCCCAACTAGCCTCCCACTGTAGGCAGTGATGCCCTGGATAAGTGCACACAACCCACCTGCCACTGCAGGCAGTGTAACTCCTGATAATGCCCCTAACTAGCCCCCACTGCCAGCACTATAGTCCCCATAGTCCCACCAACCCCCTCTAACCGTGGGCAGTTTAGCCCCCAACAGCGCACCCAACTCGCCCCCTAACTGCAGACAGTGCAACCCCCTGATCTGGCAACCAACCCAACCCCGCTGGGGGTAGTGTGGCCCTAGATAGTGCAGCTAACTGCCTCCTCACTTGCTTGTTGGGCAGTGCAGTCCCTGATAATGCAACCAACCCAGCCCCTGAAAGGGTCCCCAACCTGCCCTCCCACCACGCCATAGGAAGGGTAGCTCCCATACTGCACAGAACTCGCTCCCCCAGAGCCCCCCACAGCGGGCAACGCAACCCCAGATAGTGCCCCCAACCTGGCCCCTGCAACAGGCAGTGAAGCCCCAGATAGCGCCCCTAACCAGCCAGCACTCTGCCATAGACAGCAAGGCCCCAAATAGCACACCTAACCAGCCCCCAACTGCCGGAAGTGCAGCCCTGGATAGCGCACCAAAACCGCCCCTTGACAGCGCTGCAGGCAATGTAGCTTCCTCTGATAGCATACCCAACCCACCCCTTTCTATGGGCAGTGTGACAGCTGATAGGACCCCCAACCCAACTCCCACCAGCACTGCAGCCCTGAATAGGACCACAAACCCCACAGCCTCAGGCAGTGTATCCCCCTCTATCAAACCGAACTTGTCTCCCCAGCTGCTGGCAGTGCAGCCCCTGAGAGTGCACCTACCCCACAGCCTTTCTACCATTCTGGCAATGCTGCAGTCTCTGTCATCACCACCACCAACCACAGCAAGGTGAGCTGCAGTGCCACAGGCTCCTCACCTCTGCTGTCGCCTCCAGCGGGTAGCTCCCTGTTGTCCTACTCCTCTAAGCCGGGCACAGAGCAGCACCTCGGCAAAGTACAGAAGTGCCTGGAATGGCCAGAATACCCCCTTCACCATGCTTTATATACTGATTGGATGAGCGCAAGTCTTAGGACAACCAATCAGAACATGCCAATAAAGTCCAATCACAAAAGGCCCAGAGGTTTTTTTCTCTCATCCAATCAGAACATGCAGTCCAGGAACCTCATTTGCATAACCTCTCTATATAAAGCATCCTGAGGGGGAGCCAGGTCATTCCAGGTTGTTCCCTATCTAACTACCCGGTTGCTCCGTGCCCGGCAAAGAGGAGGAGGAGGAGAAGGGAGAGCCCTTTGTGACATGCTGTAGGCTTGAGCCTGTGGAACGACGGGCTCACCTCATCTGCGGCTGGTGGTGGCCATGGAGGTGACGGAGACTGCAGCACGCCAGAGGGGTAGGAGGGGGGAAATAGTTGTGAGGTAGATGTAGGGGGAAAAGAGGGTGGTGAGAGTGAAAGGGAAAAGAGGATGGTGAGTGAGCAGAAGAAGGCATTGCTGACTCTCAAAAGACAGTTGGGAAAAGATGGTGGGAAAAACAGTTTTTGGGTAGATTGTGGGGGAAAAGAGGGATGGTGAGCAGGAGGGGAAGTGGGATGGTCAGCAGGAGGGGGGATGGGATGGTGAGCAGGAGGGAGAGAAGGTTTTGCAAAAAGACAGTGGGGAAAAGATGGTGGATGAAAGTTTTTGAGTAGATGGGGGGGAAGAGGGTGGCAATGGTGGGGAACAGTGGCCCAGCAGGAGGGAGGTAAGGTTTGCAAAAAGGCAGGGTTAAAACGCAGTGGGGGGGAAAAGATGGTGGGTAAAGAAAATATGCTGGGTAAAAAGATTTTTGGTGGAGGGGAAAAAGAGGGTGGCAAGTGGGAGGAGAGAAGAGGGGGTGCAGAGAGGGAGTGGGGAAGAGAGGGTGATGAGCATGAGGGAGAGAGGTTTTGTGAAAAGACGGTGGGGAAACATTTTGGGGAGTAGAGGGAGGGGGAATAGAGGGTGGCGAGCAGGAGTAGGGAGAAGGCTTTGTGCAAAGACTATGGGGAAGTGTTTTTGGATAGATGGAGGGGAAACGAGGGTGGTGAGCAGCAGGAGTGGGGAGAAGGCTTTGGGAAAAGACAGGGGAAAATGTTTTGGGGTAGATGCGGGAGCAAAAGAGGGTGATGAGAGCAGGAGAGGGAAAAAGACTGTGGCCAGGAAGAGGGGAAAAAGAGAGTGGGGGGGAAACGGGAAAAGTTTTTGGGTAGATGGATTGGGGAAAAGGGTGGTGAGTGGGAGAGTAGAGAAGACTGCGAAAAGATGGTGAGGAAGAAGTTTTGGATTGGGGCAGATGGAGGAAGAAAAAGGGTGGGGAGAGGGAGAGTGCTGAACGTGGTCAGGAAAAGAAGGTGGGGAAGTAATGGTGAAGGACAAAGGTTTTAGGTAGATCTTTTTCTGATTTTTAAATCATTATTTGTATTTTCGCTTTTGAGTAGTTTGAATTCTTTATGTATTTTGTGTATTAACGCCTTGCCTGATGCATAGTTTGCAGATACTTTCTTCCATTTTCTGGATTCTTTCCTCTTCTATTGATTGCTTCCTCTATTTTGCAGAAGCTTTGAAGTTTAATGTAATTCCATTTGTCTATTTTTGCTTTTGTTGCTTGTGGTTTTGATGTCTATTTGAAAATTCCTTCTCCTAATCAATTTCATAAAGCATTTTTCCTGTGTTTTCTCCTCCGGTAGTTTCATAGTTTCAAGTCGTACATTTAAATGTTTATTTTGAGTTGATTTTTGTCAATCAACTCAAAATAAAAATATTTTGGTAAGATAATGGTCTAGACTTATTTTTCTATGTTTGGGTGTTGGGTTTTCATAGCACAGTATATTGAAGTGCTTATCCTTCCCGAATGTGTGTTCTTGGTACCTTTGTTAAAAACGAGTTGACTGTAAGTATGCAAGTTTATTTCTGAGTTCTCTATTTTGTTTCATTTGTCTGTCTGTCATTCGTCTATGTCTATCTGTCTCTCCCCTCCTCCTTTCCAAATTTTTGGCCAATATCAGATGTTTTAGTTACTATAAATTTGTAGCTTATTTTGAAATCAGGTAGTGTGATGCTTCCATCTTTTTTTCTTTTTATTGAAGATTCTTTTGTCTATCTGAGGTATCTTGCATTTCCATGCAAATTTTAGGATTATTTTTCTATTTCTATTTCCGTTTGTAATTTAACATGGATTGCATTGATTTTGTAGATCACATTGGGTGATGTAAATATTTTAATAATCTTTCTAGTGCATGGACATGGGGGTATCTTTCCATTTACTTGTGTCTGCTTTAATATCTTTCATCAACTTTTCATAGTTTTCATTGTGGAATCTTTCACCTTTTTGGTTAAGTTTATCCCTAGGTATCTTTTTTTTTTTTTTTTTTTTTTTTTTTGGTAGCTACTGTTTTGAAATAGCTTTCTTAATTTTTCTTAGTTGTTTTACTATTGGTGCATGGGTGTGTTACTCATTTTCGTATATTGATATTGTGTCTTGCAACTTTACTAAATTTATTATTTCTAGTAAGTTTTTTGTGGAATCTTCAGGGTTCTCTCTGCATATATACATGATCATGTCACCTGCAAGCAGAGACAATTTGACTTCCTTTTTTTCCAATTTGATGCCTTTTATTGCATTCTCCTGACTAATTGCTCTAGCTAGGACTCCCAGTACTACGATGAATGAAAGTGGGAAAAGTAGCCACACTCATTCTAGATCTTAGAGGAAGAACTTTTAACTTTTCCCCATTGATTATGATGTTAGCTGTGGGTTTGTCATATATGGCCTTCATTGAGCTATGTTTCTTCTGTACTCATTTTGTTGAGTTTTCATCATGAAGGGATGTTGAATTATATTTTTTCAGCACCTACTGAAATGATTATATGGCTTTTGTTCTTGATTCGCTGAATGTGATGTATCATGTTTATTTACTCGTGTTTATTGATTCATCCCCATATTCCTTGGATGAATCCTACTTGATCATGGCAGATGATCTTTCTATTGTGTTGTCTTGTCAAATACAATTTTCAAGTATTTTCTTGAGAAGTTTTGTATCTATGTTCATCAGGGATATTAACCTGTGGTTTTCTTTTTGTGTTGTGTCCTGGTCTGGGTACTGCTGGCCTCATAGAACAAGTTTGGAAGTATTCATTGCTCTTCATTTTGGGAGGAATATTTTGAGTAAAATTGATATTAGCTCTTTTAAAAATGTTTGGTAGAATTCAGCAGTAAAACCATGATTCTTGTGTTTTTCTTTAATGGGAGACTTTTTGTTACTGCTTTAGTTGCTTGTTATTGGTCGATTCAGGTTTTTTTATTTCTTTATCATTCTATCTTGGGAATTTGTTGTGTCCAGAAATTTGTTCATTTCTCCTAGATTTTTCAATTTGTTTGTGTATAGGTGTTTTTCATAATGTTTTATGATCCTTGGTATTTATGTGTTATCAACTGTAATGTCTCCTTTTTCATCTATAATTTTATCTCCGTTTTCTTTCTGTTTTTGTTAGTCTAGTTAAAGCTTGTCAATTTTGATTTTCATTTCAAAAAAAAATCCCAGCTCTTTGTTCCATTGACTTTTTGTATTTTTTAGTTTCTATTTTTAAAATTTATTCTCTAATCAATATTATTTCTTTCTTTCTACTAATTTTAGCATCTAATTTTTCTTGTTTTTCTCATTACTTGAAGTGTATTGTCAGGTTGGGTATTTGAGATCTTTCTAGTTTTCTTATGTGAGCATTTATGCTGTACACTTTTCCTCTTACAGCTGCTTTTGCTGCATCCCACAGGTTTTGTTATGTTGTGTTTCTATTGTTACTTGTTTCAATGAATCTTTAATTTTTTTATGTATTGTTTGTTCATAAGCATGTATTTTAATTTCCATGTATTTGTACAGTTTTTGAAGTTCCTCCTGTTACTGATTTATAGTACTGTTCCACTGTGTTATGATTTCAGTTTTTAAAAATATATTGTGACTTGTTTTTTGGCCAAACACATAGTCTATCCTGGAGAATAATCCATGTGCTACTGAGTAGAATGTGCATTGTGAAGTTGTTGAGTGGAAAGCTGTGTAAATGTCTGTTAGTTCCATTCAGTGTAGAGCACAGTTTAACTGATGATTTTTTGTTGTTGTTGTTGTCTGGATGATATGTCCATTGACGATAGTGGAGTGTTGATTATAGTGGAGTGTTGAAGTACTCTATTATTGTATTGGAGTCAGACTCTCCTTTAAGGTCTATTAATATTTGCTTCCATATTTAGGTGCTTGAGTGTTGCTTACATATGCACTTATAATTGTTATACTGCTGTGTTGACTTATTTCTCATTATACAATTATCTTTTTAAACTTAAAACCTATTTTGTCTGATGTAAGTATAGCTATCCTTGCTTTTTTTCTTTCCATTTGTATGGATTATATTATCATCCCTTCAGTTTCAGTCTATGTATGTTTTTATAGGTAAACTGAGTTTCTTAGGCAGTGTATAGTTGAGTCTTGTCTTTTAATCCATTCAGCCACTCGGCCTTAACTGGAAAATTTAATTCCTTTACATTCATGGTGATTACTAGCAGGTAAAAACATACTACTGCCATTTTTTACTTGTTTTCTGGTTGTTTTGCTACTCTTTTTCCTTTTGTTCTTTCTCTCTTCCTTCCTCTCTTTCTCTTCTCTCTCTTTCTTTCTCCCTTTCTTTCCCTTCTTCCTTCCCTTCCTTCCTGTCTTTATTTGTAGCAAAATAATTTTCTCTGGTAGTGTGTTTTAATTCCTTGCCTTTTATTTTTAGGGTGTCTATTATTGATTTTTGTTTTCTGGTTACGATGAGGCTAAGCAACATAATTATAACAAGCTATTTTAAACTGAAGAAAACTTAACTGATTGCAAAGAACAAATAAGAGAGAAACAAAAAGCTAAAACCATTTAGCCTGTAACTCTATACTGCCAACACACACACACACGCATACACATACGCACACACACACACACACACACATTTTGACATTCGGATGTCTTTCAATATCTTTTTATATTGCCTTTTTAAAATTTGTTGGGTTATTATTTTAGTAATTTTTTATTTTACCCTTCATATTAGAGATATAGGTTGCCTATACACCACAACTACAGTATTGTTCTAAATTTACTTGTATGCTTACTTTTATTAGTAAGATTTACACATTCAGATGTTTTCTTATTACATGTTTGCATCATTTTCTTTCAGACTGAACTCCCTTTTACATTTCTTGTAAAACAGGTTTGGTAATGATGCATTTCCTCAGCTTTTATTTGTCCATGAAAGTATTTAGCTCTCTTTCATTTTTGAAGGATCTACTTCTTGGGTGTGTTTTTTTCCACTGGTATTGTTTTCCTTAAGCACTCTATGTCATCCCACTTGCCACATGGGAGGGAGGCCCTCAGTCTGTTAAATTTTTTCTGAGAACTCTGCTTCATGTTGAAGGTCCTCTGTATGTTGTTTTATACACTTCTTTTGTTATTTATAGTATCCTCTTTGACCTTGATATTTGGAGTTGCATTTTATATGCCTTGACATAGTCATATTTGGCTTGAATCTACTTGATGATCTTTGGCATCAAGGAAGAGGGGTGACCTTGGGTTGACCCTGGGTCATGGGCTGCACACCTACTATCTGTGCATGTCTGACAAGATGTGGGATGTGGATAGGCGCCTCAACTCTCAGAACCTCTTGTCTTCTCATCTGTAAGGTGGCGGGGGGTGGGTGTTGACATAGGCCTCCCAGGGTGATCTGGGATCCCACGACATAAAGGGGACACACACCAGTGCAGAGATTCCCCGGATGCAGAGCTGCCAGTGGTCACCATGAAAAAAGGAGCAGCAGGTGAGGTGACACCTGCAGCAGAGCTGGGAGTAGTTCCACAGACGAGCAGTGGCCATTGAGGGGCTCAGCAATGCCTGGCTCAGCACCCGGCTGAGCCTCTGAGTATGTGAAGGGGTGGCCATCAAGCCCAAGGCACCACAGGAATGAGGGCAGGGGCCGGGGAGGGAGCAAGAAGCCCTTTTACGTTCTGGCAGTTAATTAGTCACACAGTGAAAGAAAGAGTCAGCAAGGGTGCCAGCTCCTGGTGGCCCTGACAGGGCAGCAGCAGGACAAAGGGTAAGGGGAAGGTCCTGTAGCTGAGGAGCCTGTTTCATGCGGGGGCTGAACAGCACCACAGCCCATGGCTGTGCTGGAGGGGGCTGAAGCACCAGGGAAGGAGCCCTGGAGGTGATGAGAAGGTGCTTCTATCAGCCTCCGAGGGAGCCTGGGATGGGGTCAGCCAAGGTCACCAGGGAGGGGCTGACTTGGGCCTTGGGGAGCTGCAGGCTCTGTCAGGTGAACGGGTGCAGGGAATGGCATGCCAGACAGAGGAAACAGCAAGAGCAAAGGTGCGCAAGTGGGGGCTCTGTGACCCTTTGGGGATGAAAGTCCTTTGGTTCAGTTCTGTTGGAGTGGAAGGTGTGCATGGGGGAGGGGCTACAGGCAATGTGGCTGTACTGAGAAGCGTGGCTGGACTAGGAAGCAGAAGGTGTGGGATCGTCTTGTATTTGGGGCTTGGCATTTGGACTTTATCCTCGAGACACTGGGATTGGGCTGGGCAGGCTCCAAGTCAAGGACTGAGGCTCCTGATGATGGGGGCATGGTGAGCCCTGGGGTGAACCTAACCTCTCAGAGCCGAGACTGAAGTGGGGTTTCCAGGAAGAGGGGACCCTCTCCCAGCCCTTCCTCCATGTAAACTACCCTTGATTTTTGACACACTGACCTGTGCTCATTGTTTCCCTCCATCCCTTTTGATCCCATAACTCTGTCCCCTTGGGCCATGGGTCCCTGAACGGGGAACTGGGTCCACTGGACTGAGTGCCCCAAAGAGGAATCTGGATAAAGTGGTTAGGCCTTGCTACGTGGGCTGAGGGCAGCTGGGCACCTAGGGTCCAGAGCTGAGATACAGAGTGGGGTAGACCAGGTTTGAGTCCCTGCTGAGGCCTAGGGCGGTCATTTGAAGTCTCTGGGCCATGATGTCTCCATGGTAGGGTAAGGATCACAATAGGATCTTCCTCCAATAGCTGTTAGGCCTAGAGAACATTTAGCCTTAGTGGGTTTGTGGGAAGAAAATGGTAAAGTCAAAGTCCCTTCCCTTGGGATCCCAGGAGGAGAAGGGGCCACAAGAGACCAGGGTCAGGGAGGGGCTGGGGTTAGGCTGGGAAGACCTCCAAGAGTGGTTCAGACTGGACTGGGCAGGACACAGATAAAGGGAGAGGAACGAGGGAAAGGAGCTATGTTTGGCTGAGTTAGACCCCTCAGGGATAGCCATGTCCCAGTCCTGGAAACTGTCCATGTGCTGCGTTGTGTGGCCACAGGGACTTTGCAGATGTGATGGTGTTAAGGAGCCTGAGGTAAAAGATGATCCTGGGTTATCTTGATGGTCCGAGGTGGGGTCTTCATAAGAGAAGGAGGGAGGCAGGAGGAGCAGAGTGAAAGAAGGAGATGTGACAATGGAGGGAGAGAAAGGGGTAGGAAGAGAGGAGGTACAGGAGAGAGGTTTGATAGAGAAAGGGGTAGGAAGAGAGGAGGTACAGGAGAGAGGTTTGATAGAGAAAGGGGTAGGAAGAGAGGAGGTACAGGAGAGAGGTTTGATATGCAGTTGGCTTTGGAGTTGGAGGAAGGGGCCATGAGTTAGGAAAAGTGAGTGTTCTTGAGAAGATGGAAAAGGCCTGGAAACAGATTCTCCCCAGAGCCTCCAAAAGGAGCCCAGCCCTGCGGGCACTGTGATTTTAGCCCCTCGGTCCTCAATTCGACATCTGCCCTCCAGACCTGTAAGAGAATCAATGTGTGTTGTTTGAAGTCATTAAATTAGCAGTCATTTGTTACAGCAGCCACAGGAGCTGAGAGAGAGACTCACCCAGGACACCCCATGGCCCTCCCCAGCCCCACTCACAGTGACAGAGACGTGACCTTAAAGTGAGGCCCCACAAAGATGGCCAGTGGCTGTGCCACATACTTGAGAGAATACCCCCCTCTGGTTCCCATGTGGCAGAGTGCGGGCATGAGTGGGGATTAGCCCAGGGGTCTGGGGACACCCAAGGTAAGGGGGCATCAGGCAAGAGTGGGAGTGGCCTTGGGCATGTGGTGGGTGCAGGGGTTGTGGTTTCTATGTCAAGGTCCCCCCCTGGATTTGGGGGCAGAAGCTGGCCTGGTTGGGCAACTCTGGGACAAATCAGGGGACTATTGCTGTGTAACCCCTCACTGTCTTCCCCAGTGGTGAGTTCAGGCCTCTGTCACTGTGGGTGGGGCTGGGGAGGGGCCATGGGATGTCTTGGGTGAGTCTTTTCCTCAGCTCACATGTCTGCTATAACAAATGACTCTCCAGTGGGTGGCCTGGAGCCTCTCATCCCCTCAGGCACCATCCTCTATCCCCACCTTAGGCATCTACCATGGAAAAGAGGAAGGAGCTCCCATCCCTGGCCAAACTGAGCCAAGCCTCCGGGACCAGGCTGTGTCTGTCTATTGGAACCTGAAGGTGGCTCCTCGTGCCATTAAGCCCTTCTCTGCAATGGTGTCCCCTTGGTTACAGGGACAGTAACGGACATGCATTGACATGCTGCTCCTTGCAGGAGCAGTGGTGTGCACTTCCCATGAGCTGGCTTATGGTCATCCACACACCTTGAGGCTACTGAAGCCTCACCTACTTGCCAGAGCCCAGTTCCCATCAATGCTGAGACCTTGGGTAAAACATGTCTTCCCTTTTAATTGTGACGAATCTCCTAGCCTCAACATTGAGAACACCAGCTTCCCTCCAGCAAACCTCTATGAGGTTTGTTTAATCTCATAGAAATGATGAAGTGATGATTACCCTCCTCGCACTGGTTAGGAAACTCAGAGCTTATCTTTTTACAGGTGTCCTCAGCCGCCTCCAGGCTTTTTGGGTGAGTTTCCTTCCTGGCTTCCTCCCATTCCTCTTATATGTCTGATTCTGCTGTCGGGTGAAGAATCAAGGTGGGCCTCCAGTTTAAGAGCTCCGAGACTTTTAAGAAAAGTCAGTGGTGCTGGAGCGTCCTGGACAGTACGGATATCAGGTTGGGAGGAGTGAGGATGCACAGGAGCATAGGTGGAAAGAGGAGAAGGAGGGCATTCCAGGGGCAAGGGCCAGGGGCAGAAGGGCTCCAGACCTGGAACAGGGTTTCCAGGCTGAGGAAAGATCGGATGCAGTGCAGATCGGTAGAGGGTCCCAACCAGGGCAGAGACAGAGGCACATACCTAGAGGCTTAGACAAGAACAGCTCCTTCTGGAAGGAGGCAGAGAACAGGTAGCTGGGCTGGGAGGAGGAAGGGGAAGAGGGAAGGATTGATGTTCAGTTACCAGACTTCTCCCATCCTGGCCCGTTTTCCAGGGGAGATTCACTAGAGAAGCTGTGAGCCTCTCCCTCTGGGTGACTTTCCCACTGGGTTCCAGGATTCCCCCCACCCCACACTGAGAAGCTGGGGGAAGTGTCAGCTTATATGAGAGATAAGAAATGAAATGGCTCAGGATTTCTGGTTGACAATGAGGATATTTATTGATGGTTTATTGGATGAAGGGAGAAGGGCTGGATGACAGGGGAGACCACTGCCCTGAGATCCTACAGGTCCAGGCCCTCATGGGTGGGGTGAGGGCCAGGGACCTAAGAAAATTCTTCAGAGGCCACTGCCTTCTCCAGTGCTTCCTTCGTGTGTGAGCTGACAGCTGTAGCTGCTGTGGGACCTCCTCTGGTCGGGTGTCAGGCTCAGGGAGTTGCTGGCCACATACTTCTTATTGCTGTATTTGGAGAGCGTGGAGGCCTACAGACCTTGGCTGATGGGGGTACCATCTACCTTCACAGGCCACCGTCATGGTGCCCAGGTGGAAGTCACTCATCAGACACCAGTGTGGCCTTGTTGGTTTTGAGCTTCTCAGAGGAGGGTGGGAAGACAGCGACCAAAGGAGCAGCCTTGGGCTGACAAGTGTGGACAGAGGAGGAGTGAGAGATGGCAGAGGAGAATCGGAGTGGTGTGGAGCCCCCCCATCTAAAGTCTCTGTGAGGGTTGATGATGTCGTTGTTTGGTCCACCCAGGGAACTTTCCCTCCTCTTTCTCCTTTCAATCTGAGAGCAACACCCCTGCACTTTCCCAAGAGCACTTCCAAAGTCACCTTTCCCAAGTCACCTGGTCCAGCCCTCTCATCTGTAGCCTCAGTTTTCCCATGTGCACACACGGTAGTCAGTACCTGGAGCCTCCTCTGTGAACTGTGGGTCACTGCCCACCCACGCTGCAGGATGGTCCTGGCTGTGTGTGGACAGGTTCAGAGCCAGTGCCCAGTGCCTGATGTGGCCAGGGGCCTCCCATCCCTTCAGGCACCATCCTCTATCCCCACCTCGGGCATCTACCATGGAAAAGGGGAAGGAGCGCCCAACCCTGGTCAAACTGAGCCAAGACTCCGGGACCAGGCTGTTTCTGTGTGTTGGAACCTGAAGGTGGCTGCTCCTGCTATTAGGCCCTTCGCTGCAGGTAGCCCCAAGACAAACCCTCCTCTGCCAGATCTCACAGAGAAAAGTAGAGGTCAGTGCTTAAGGTTGGGAGTGCAGAGGAAAAGAAGCCCCAGGAGAAAACAAACTTTCTTGAGACAGCAGAGAGTGGGGAAGACCAGGGAACATTGTGAGAGCCACTTACAAAGGATGGCGGGCTGGGTCCTGACGCTGAACACGTGCCATAATGTCTGAGGCTTGGATTGAATCCTGTGAGGCTTGTCCCTGGGGCCAGCATGGGGGCCGGGCTGGAGCAGGAAGCTGCTGAGCTTGACAGGCACAGGTCTGCAGAGGGTGAGGCTGCAAACTAGGTGCGGGGGCAGGGAGGGGGACAGACTCCCAGAGATATCCCCATGCCTGACCCCTGTCTGAGCCAGGTGACATCTACAGTCTTGCAGTCACCCCAGTGTGCGCACCCACTCTCTGAAGCTGTCTGTGCTGAGGGAAACGCTGGCGACAGTAGTTGCCAACAACTCCCTGAGTGACGTGTTGGCTCAGGCAGCTGTGCAGTGTGGCAGAGAAGTCCTGAGTAGGCTGGAAACTGCCTGACCTCACCTGGCCTCGTTTTAAGGGCTTCTGAGTTTTTCTTCCACACAAGTATCCCCAGTCAACCCAGGACCAAGATACTGGATCATTCATGACTCAAGTGGAAACTCCTCTGTTTTAATTTCTAACCATGGAGATGCAGCTCAGTCTCACCTTGTTCATGAAGCCTTCTCTCATCTCACAGACCACTCTTTCCATCTCTCCACCCATCCATCCTTTCGTTCATCCATCTGTGCATCCATTTGTCCATCAGTCTGTCTGTTCATCTGTCTGCCATCCATCTATCATCTATCCACGCATCCATCCCTCCTTCCGTAAGTTCATTCTGTCTGTGCCAGACACTGTTTCTCATGCTGAGGACATGACTGAGTCTTCTGGGCTTTCACCCCCATCTCTCTCTCAAATCTCTCAGGTCAAGGCCAACGAGGCCTGTTAGTGGTCAAATCTGAGTTCCCTCTTGGGTTCCTGCAGTACTTGGTGTCTCTGCAGGATGTGACATGGAGCTGATCCCTCTTTCCAGTGACTCTTTTCACTTTGGTGTCTGAGACTCCTCTCTTTTCCTCAATTGGCATTGTTTTCTCCCTAGTCCATGCTCATCTGCTGCCTCTCCCGACCCCCATTCAGACTTCTTTCTTGGCCATCTTCACACTCAGTGGACCCCCACTACTGCCCACATGGTGAGGCTGGAATCAATCTCAGCTTCAAGCCCTCCAAGCTCCACCTCACTTGCCTACTGACCATGTCCAGTGAGCTGTCCAAGAGGAGTCTCAAACAAATCACATCCAGAGGACACTGACCACCTTCCTCCAACCCACCTCTTTTTCTGTCTTCATCTCATCACAATGACCGTGGTTGCTCTCAGCCTCCCTGGCTAGGAACCTGGAGTCATTCCAGACTCAGTCAACTTGCCTCCCACACTGAAAGGCTTCTGTGTCCTTCAGTGTGGCATCTAAATATTTATTTTAAAGCTAAAACAAGGCTTGACATAAGAAGAAACTACAAAACCACTTTCAAAGATTCTCAAACCAGAAGATGCTCACAGTTTGCCTTTGCTGATTTTATTCTTAAACTCTTTTTGGTACAAGGATATGGCATTGAGTTGAGGCTTACTGAGTGCAAGTGTCTCTGCCAGAGGTTGGACCAGAGCATTTCTACCTTAGAAGCTGGTCCAGGAAGCAGTGGATTTGGTGATGCAAATATAAGATTTTTTTTTTTTTTTACTTTCAAAAAGCCTTTATTCTTTTAGAATTACAAGAATACAATGCATAAAAATTAAGCAATATAGAAGTGCACTTAAGCCGGGCGTGGTGGCTCATGCCTGTAATCCCAGCACTTTGGGAGACCGAAGCAGGCAGATCCACGAGGTCAGGAGATTGAGACCATGGTAAAACCCCGTCTCTACTAAATAATACAAAAAATTAGCTGGGCGCCGTAGTGGGTCCCTGTAGTCCCGGCTACTCGGGAGGCTGAGGCAGGAAAATAGTGTGAACCTAGGAGGTGGAGTTTGCAGTGAGCGGAGATCGTGCCACTGCACTCCAGCCTGGGTGACAGAGGAAGACTTCATCTCAAGAAAAAAAAAAAGAAGTGCACTTAAAAAGTGTCATATTTATTTCTCTGTCCCTCTCTTGCTGTGTAGAGCCCCATTACATTATTTTTATTTTGGTGAAATATACATAACATAAAATTTTCCACTTTAAACATTTCTAAGTGTATAATTCAGTGGTGCTAAGTACATTCAACTGGTTTGCAACCATCACCACCTTTCATCTCCAGAGCTTTTTCATCTTTCCAAGCAGAAGCCCTGGACCCATTAAGCAAAAACTCCCTTTGCTTCCCTTGACCCTCTGTCTGGTAATCTTTACTGTAATTTTTGTCTATGGTACTTCATATAAGTGGAATCATAAGACATTTGTTTTCTTGTTTTGTTTTTGTATCTGGCTTATTTCACATAGAAAATTCATGTTGTAGAAGACTTTTGAAATTAATTTTTGATTAAGTAATACAAAATCTGTTGAAAAGTAATTAATACTTACAACCTATTAAGACCTATTAAAAAGTAATAATACAAGCTAGGTGTGGTGGCACATGCCTATAGTTTTGTTACTTGGGGGAATAAGAAGGGAGGATCACTTGAACTCAGGATTTCAAGGCCAGCCTGGGCAACATAGTGAGACCCTGCCTCTCAAAGAATAAATAAACAAATAAAAACTAAACACAAAAAGTGATACCAAATCTATTTCTCAAAAGCAAACAATGAAACAACTATTAATAAGCTATGAATAGAAGAGTTATTTACATGATAGGAGATATTTACCAGGTCTCTACAGCAATGATCAATCTTAACAGTGAAACACTACGTGCATTCTCATTAAAGTCTGAAAACAAGGCTGAGTATTCCTTGCACTTTTATAATTAATGTTATTCTGGAAGTTCTAAACAATGCGATAAGATAAGAAAAAAACTAAGCATATCAGTATTATTATTAAAGTGAATAGGACAAGGTGCAGTGGCTTCCTCATGTACCCCCTGCACATTTGAAGGCCAAGGTGGGAGGATCACTGGATGCCAGGAGTTCAAGGCCAGCCTGGGCAACAGAGTGAGATCCCATCTCTAAAAAGTAAAAGTAAATATTAGCCAGGCATGCACTTGTAGCTGTAGTCCAAGCTACTTGGGAGGCCAAGGAGACAAGATTGCTTGAGTCCAGGAGTTTGATTACAGTCTGGGCAACAGAATGAAGCATAATCACTAAAATGATTAAAAAAAAAAAAAAGACAAGCAACCCATTAGAAACTCAGGCCAAATACAGGAATGAAAAGTCCACAGAAGGATGATAGTCAATATAAATATAGAAAAGGAATATCAGTTTTACTAATAAAGAAACACACATGCAACATGCACCATTCAACTTCAATGTTTGCAGTATATGCCTAATCTTGTTTCATATCAACCCATCACCATGACATTATCCCCTTTGGATTATTTCAAAGAAAATCCTAAATATTATTATTTGATCCATATTTCTCATTTTTTAAATTTTTTAAGGGACTGTTGCCTATGCTGGAATACACTGGTATGATCACAGCTTACTACAACCTTGACCTCCTGAGTTCAAGCAATCCTCCTATCTCAGCCTCCCAAGTAGTTGGGATGGTGGGCACATGCCACCATGCTGGGCTAAATTTTTCAGTTTTGTTTGTAGTGTTGGGGTCTTGCTATGTTGCCCAGGCTGGTCTTGAACTTCTGTGCTCAAGTGATCCTTTCACCTTAGCCAACCAAAGTGCTGGGATTACAGGTGTGAGCCACTATAACCTGGCCCATAATATTTCTATAAGATTTTATAAAGACTATGATATAAAAACTCTTATTCCCCCCATATAATACCATTTGGATTATCTATGTGATACCTGTGTCCATTCTTCCAACAACTCCATTTTAGGAATTAATCCTGAAGAAATATTTCCATTAATGTCTGAAGGTGAAGTTTATGAATATTCATTGCAGTATTAATTATAATTTCAAAAATTAGAAAAAATCCTAATGTCTATAAATAGTATAATAACTAAATTTGTGATATATTTGTATCATACTATATTGTACAGCTGTACAAGGTATCAGATTGGCATTTATATACTGGCATAAAAAATGTCATTGGTATATTAAATTTAAAAGAGAAACTACATATCAATATGTTATACGGATCAGTTTAGAAAAACTAAAATAGTTGTATATATCTTTTAGGAGAAGGAACGGAGCATACGTATGAGAAATATTCTAGTAGGAAACATTCACCTGTTAACAGTAGTTACATCTGGTGTAGGACAGTGAAAAGAAGGCTTTATTGTTAAAGTCTATAAACTTCTATGTTTGAAGTTTTCATTGAGCATATTTGTTTTGTAATTACGAATCATATTTAAAGACAAAAAAGGAATACATTGTCTTAAGAAAATGATGGGAAATTTAAAAATTGTACAAAAAATTTAAAGTTAAAATTATTTTTAAATCCATTATGGAGGAATAAACATTAATAGTTCTTTGGTCTATTTTCTTTCAGGCTTCTAAAAAAAGCATACATATTTGTATTTTAAAACAAAATTTATATATTTTTTCTTATGAAAATATTGAATCTAGAAATTTTTTGTAGGCATGCTTTAGCTGTGCCCTACAAATTGGGATAGGTCGTATTTTCTTTTTCATTCAAGTCAGTGATCTAAGCTTCTACCTTTCAGACATCAGAAAGGTAATCAAGTTCAAAGAAAGAAAACCATAAAGGGAAGAAATGAATTAAACTAATAACAGAAAAGATGATAGAGAAAACAAATCAAACCAAAAGCAGGGAATACTAGAAAAAACTCTGTTAAAAATTTTCAACACTTAGATGAAATTAACTAAGTATTTGAAATTATTTGAAAGCTGGAAACTGCTAAAGCTCACGAACTCTCCCCCAAAATAGAAAAGAACACTTCCTACCTTGCAGAGACCATCATTACCCCGATACCAAAACCAAAGTTCCCTTAATTGAAATGTTTGGAAATAAGCCAATGCATAGAGACAGAAAACAGATTAGTGGTTGCCAGGGACAGGGAGCTGAGGAAATGGAAGGTGACTGCTTTTAAGTGTCCTTTTGGGGTAATAGAAATATCATAGATATTGCCTGTGGGAATGTAAAAAGGTACACTTTGGAAAACCATCTGGCAGTTTCTTATAAACATACACTTATGCGTATCAAGCAAATCCTACTCCTAGGTTAATATTTGTCCAAGTGGAATAAAAACTTATGTTCACACAAACATTTGTATGCAAATATTTAAACCTGCTTTATTTGCAATTGGCTAGAAGTGGAAACAACCCGCTTGTCATGCGGCTGGTGAATGGCTAAACAAATGGTGATACGTTCCTAAATAGATTCCTACTCAGCAATAAGTAGGAACAAACTATTGATAAATAAAGCAACTTAGGCTGGGTTTAGGGGCTCATGCCTGTCAATAAAGCAACTTAGGCCGGGAATGGTAGCTCATGCCTGTAATCCCAGCATTTTTGGAGGCTGAGGTGGGTGGATCACTTGAGTCTGGGAGTTCGAGATCAGCCTGGCCAACACGGCGAATCCCTTTCTCTACTAAAAAAATACCAAAACATTAGCTGGGTGTGGCGGGTTATGCGTAATCTCAGCTACTGGGGAGGCTGAAGCATGAGAATAATTTGAACCTAGGAAACGGAGGTTGCAGTGAGCTGAGATCACATCACTGTACTCCAGCCTGGGTGACAGAGTGGGACTTTGTCTCAAAAAAATAAATTAAAAAAACAATAAAAGTAAAACAACCTAGATGAATTGGAAAGTGGTTATACTGAACTAAAGACCTCAGACTCAAAAGGTTACATACCTGGACTCCTACTCAGCAATAAAAAAGAACGAACTATGATGCAACCAGCCACCTGGATGAACATTCAGAAAACCATGCTGAGTGGAAGAAAGCCAGTCCCCAGAGACCACATATTATATGATTCCATCCACAGAACATTCTTGAAATGACAAAATTACAGAGGTGGAAACCAAATTAGTAGTTGCTATGGTTTACAGAGAGGTTTGGGAGTGTGGAAAGTGAGTGTTGCTTTGAAAGCGCGAGTGAGAGATCTTTGTAAGGAAAATTACCGTGTGTGTGTGTGTGTGTGTGTGTGGTGTGTGTGTGTGTGTAAATGATCAAATTTGGCTACTTAGCATCTCCATTCATACAGGTATTATTTCTCTGTGGTGCAAACATTCAAAATCCTCCATTCTAGCTTGTTTGGATTATACTATGAAAAATTGTTAACCAGAGTCACCCAGTTGTGAAATACAACACTGGAATTTATTCCCCCTAAATTTGACTTTTTTCTATAACCAATTTTTTCCCATCCTGCCACTTTCTCAAAGCCTGTGGTAACCAGTATTGTACTTTCTAATTCTTTAAGATCAGCTTTTCTAGATTGCACATGAGCAAGATCATGCAGTGTTTGCCTTTCTCCGCCTGGCTTATTTTATTTGCCATAGTGTCCTCCAAGTTCATCCATGTTGCTGCAAATGACATGATGTTATGAATTTTTATGGATGAAGACTACTCTACTGTATATATATACCAGGGAGTTCCTTCCTTTCATGCACTGATGAACAGGTTGGTTGATTCTATATCTTTGCTATTGTGAATAGTATGCTGGCAAACATGGTAAAGCAGATAGCACACAAGTGCGCTAAGTTCACTTGCTTTCAATGTATACTGAGTGATGAGATTACTATAATACATGCTAGATGCATTTCTAATTTTTGGAGGAAGCACCAAGTATTTTTGATGCTGCATATGCTAATTAGATTCCACCCAGCTGTGTATAAGAATATCCCTTCTACAACTCCACAGCAGCCATTGCCTTTAGGGGAAAAAAAAAAATGTTCCTTTTTGGTAATATTCTAGTTAGAATGAGATGGTATCTGTTCGTGGTTCCATTTCCGTTTTTGAGATAACCAGTGATGTTGAAAACTCATTGTTTTACCTGTTAGTTTCATGTGTTCTTTTGCAAATTTCAGGGAATACTAATACAAAATTCAGGAAATTCTTTTGCAAAATTCAGGGAATATTTTTGTCCACTGGCGTATTGTTCTATTTTTTATACCTCTTCTATATTATTTGGATAAGTTTGGCTTTTCCATGTTATTTGGCATTGGGGAGCATGCGGCCTCCAACTGAGTTTGTAGTTCTGACAGTGCTTGGGATCTTCAGGGTCTTTCATGGCTCTGTGTGAATCTTAGCATTGTTGTTTATATTTTTCAAATATAGGCCGGGCGCGGTGGCTCAAGCCTGTAATCCCAGCACTTTGGGAGGCCGAGACGGGCGGATCACGAGGTCAGGAGATCGAGACCATCCTGGCTAACACGTGAAACCCCGTCTCTACTAAAAAAAATACAAAAAATTAGCCGGGCGAGATGGCGGGCGCCTGTAGTCCCAGCTACTCGGGAGGCTGAGGCGAGAGAATGCGTAAAACCCGGGAGGCGGAGCTTGCAGTGAGCTGAGATCCGGCCACTGCACTCCAGCCTGGGCGACACAGCGAGACTCCGTCTCAACAAAAAAAAAAAAAAAAAAAAAAAAAAAAAAAAAAACAATATAAATATTTGACTGCCCAATTTGGTGGTATTATTTGGTTTTGTGTGTTTCTCTATTTAGTAGTATTCATTTCTGGTAAATATTCAGTACAAACTTCCTTCCCATATGTGATCCCTCATAATTTTTTTCTCAGTTTGTGGGATGCCTTCTGTTTTAATTCATTTTCTCTTTTTTTTTTCCTGTGAAGAAGCTCTCCAGTTTTCTTTGTTCCGACATGTTAATTTTTTCTTCTGTTAGCCGTGATTTTGTTAGCCAATCAAAAGAAAAAGTGATTTCTGACTGATTTCATTGGCAATGAGTGTTCCTTTCTTATGTTTTTTGAGTCTTCTTTTTTCTTTTTGCAACCTGTGAGCATAGATTAAAAATTTCCCTAAACTAACACTCACCCTAGGTTTTCTTACAGAATTGTTATACTTGCAGGTTCTGTGTTTGAATCTTGAAATCAGTTGAATAGATTTTTGTGTATCGTGAAACGCAAAGGTCCTACTTCATTCTTTTGCACAGTTATCCAGTTTTCTCAACATTTTTTACTAAATGGGATACCACTTCCCGTTTTGTCTCCCTGGGTTTCATTTGGGAAATGCATTGACTATGTATACATTTGGGTTCATTCCTTGGCTGCATAATTTTTGTCCACTGGCATATTGTTCTATTTTTTATACCTCTTCTATATTGTTTGGATAAGTATAACTTTTCCATGTCATTTGGCATTGGGGAGCATGCGGCCTCCAACTGAGTTTGTAGTTCTGACAATTGCTTGGGATCTTCAGGGTCTTTCATGGTTCTGTGTGAATCTTAGCATTATTTATATTTTTCAAATTTGGTTCATAATACGTGTCCAAAATTAGGGGGTCCAGTGGGATGTTTTCCTACTTGTAACCATTGTAGTGATGAAGTCGGTGTGTTTCACATGTCCATGCCCCTGTATAGCCTTTCTTTTTCTTTAATTTCTTTTGAAACAGGATTTCACCCTGTCACCCAGGCTGGAGTGCAGTGACACAGTCACAGCTCACTGCAGCCTCATCCTTCTTGGTTCAAGCAATCCTCCCAACTGAGCATCCAGAGTAGCTGGGACTACAGGTGTCCACTGCCATCCTGGCTAATTTTTATACTTTTTTTTTGTAGAGATGCATTTTGCCATATTGCTGAAACTGGTCTGGAACTCCTGGGCTCAGAGCATGCACCCACTCAGCCTCCCAAAATGCTGGGATTCCAGATGTGAGCCACCATGCCTGGTCTTCTGGTGTGAATACTTGGTGTTCTCCTTCCTAGCTAAATTGAAAAATAGGGCATCATACTGTTACTGCCACTCACCTGCTGTGTAGTGGAACACCAGAAGTCATTCCTCCCCTGTAACTGCAACTTGGTACTCATTGCCAGTTTCTGCCCATGCTCTCTCCTCCCTGCATCCTCTGATAGTTTTAGCTTCCACATGGGTGAGAAGAAGCAGTGTTTGTCTTTCTCTGCCTGGCTCACTTCATTTAACTTAATGTCTTCCAGTTTCACTTGTGTTGCTGTAAATCACATGATGTCATAAACTTTTATGAATGTGGTGTATTCCATTGTGTCTACATACCGGAGTTCCTTCTCCCTTCATCAGTTGATGGACTAGTAGGTTGATTCCGTATCTTAGTTATTGTGAGTAGTGCTGCACTGAACATGGGATGGCCATTATTACTTGAATAGACTGATTTCAGTTTCTTGAAATGAAACATGCAGTGTTGGCTAGATGAAATGGTAGCTGCATATTTAAATTTTGATGAAGCCCCAAGTGGTTTCGTAGTGTGTATAGTAATTGTGATTTCTCCAAACAGTGTATAAGAGTATCTCTGTATGTCGCTCCACTCCTGGCATTCCTTTTTAAATAATTTGTTTCATTTTTGGTAATATTCATTCCAATTAGAGTGAAATGATATCTGAAAATGTGGTTTTCATTTACAATTTTGAGATAACTAGTGATGTTGAGAACCACCTCTTTAACCTGTTAGTGAATTTCATGTCCTTCTTTCAGGAATGTCTGCTCGAGTTCTTTGCCCAATTTTGGCTGGGTTATTTTGTTTTGCATTTTGATCCTTGATAGTGTTAGTTTCTGCTTCATGTCATATAACAACCCCATTCAGATACGTGATTACCCATAATTTTCTCCCTACCTGAAGAAAGCCTTCTAATTGTTATTGGTTCATTGTTTTCTTTACTGAGCAGTTCACGCGCATGCACACATGTGTGTGTGTGTGTGTGTACGTGTGGTCCAACATGTTGTTTTTTCTTTTGTTAGTAGTGATTTTTTTGTCAGATCACAAAAAATCAGAATTTTTGACCCATTTCATTGAGTGTTTTTCCCATATGTTTTCTTCTTGCGATCTATAAGCATTGACAAAGATTCCCTGAACTTGCACTCACTCTGTGTTTTCTTGTGGAAGTTTTATGCTTTCAGGTCTTGTGTTTAAGTCTTTATTGTTGTGGGTGAGCAGTAATTATCTGGGGCTGGGGCATGGGGGCAACAAGAATTTACCAGGACAGTTGTAGGTAAAGAAAGGCAGATTTATCAGAGAAAGTATGAAAATACATTGCAAGGGTGCAACGGGGGCAGGTCAGTAAGAGGAGTTGACTGCAAACAGACAAAAGCTTGCTGGGGATTGCTGCTGTGTGCTGAAGAGGGCTTTGTGCAGTAGTGATAACACCAAGGTTGTAGTGAGCCAACTTGCAGTTGTCTGATGATAGCTGGGTATAGGAAGATTTGGAGTTATTTGTGCAGGAGGGCTGTGTGTCCCAGACCATAAAGAAAGGCAGACTTACAGCTTATCTGCTTTCTCTTTTTGGCTTCCCTTCTACAAGCCTGACTCCTTTTCCCTAATTAAGACTTCACATTTCTTCCCTGACAGAGCAACGATGACAAATTTTTGCAATGAGGGGGATGGTCTGATCTTCCACCTGCTTCCTGCTGACCAGGAGTGTAGAGTTGGTTCTATCTAGGATTGTTTGTGGGTCAGGAGGTTCTGTGGGCCTAAATCCCTGAATTGGAAATTATTTAATAAATGGGGCGGGGTCGCTGTGGGACCATGGAGGAATAGCATTTTCAGTCTAAAATTGTGTCCTTTTGTGTCCAAAGGAGAGTCATGAAGTTCTTTTAGTGGCTGATACCCTCACGGCAGTAATATTTTGGTTTGAAATAGTTGTATCCTAGAAGACACAAAATGAGATGTTGCATTAACAATCCATGGTGCAACTAAACAAACTAATATGAGCATTATTATAGGCAGGAGAAGTGGGACCTGACAGGTAAGATTTTTAAATATCAATGGGATAAGGGAAAATCAAGGAAAAAATGGAGACTTATTAATAAGTGAGGTTGAGAAATTGTCCAGTTTTGACCTGTATTTTTGTATATTCTATCCCCATTGCTGGACTATTTATAAGTATAAATGAATCATTATTAATCTTGCTAGTATTGATTTTGTTGTTTCCCCACCGTAGAGAAAGCCTGTGGAGCTCTACAGGGAGCTCATTAGAGTCATCATACGGCAGCTCTTATTGCTGGTGTGTCTGATTATAGTTGAGGGTGTCATTGCAGTTGGCTTGTGTTAAAGCTCTTAGGAAAGGGTCAGATTCTTCAGCGTCTGATACAGAGATGAGCCTTACAGGCCATTTTCAGTGCCTTCCAGATCCGCTCGGTTATGACGGATGATTGCCATGAGAGATTGGTTGATCTAGGTCCCCCTCCTAAACCTGTTTTTAGTGTGCATGTAGATGGTGTAGTTGAATCCAGAATGAGTGCTGGGCTTGTGTGTTAACTTTTTCTTTTTAACAAGTAGACTGCCGGGAGTATAGTGTTATCCTTGAGGGCCTGTCCACATGGTCATGTCCAGCAGTTAGTGCCATGTATTATGTGAGCAACTGGAGAAATTACTGGTCAGAGTAGGTTCCTGGGTGCAGCCATTGCGGCAATAGTTAGACATGATAGAATGAAAAACAGAGCCATATTTAAGGAAATTGACAATATATGGTAAACTCAGGGACCCAGGAAAGAGGGAGGACTGTAAAAAGTATGAGGAAAACAGTTAAACAAAATACCTAGCACCTCAGCTCATCAATGTTGTGGTGCGTGTGGGTAAATAACATTACTAGGGGAAGTATAAATTACTAGGGAAAGTATAAATAGGGCTGTAGTCTTGGAGGTCCCCTGAAAATAGCAACTGTGTACCGTCTTCCTTATAAAAGCATCAATATTAAGAGGGTAAAACTTCTCAAGGGAGGCAGATGGATAATTATGTAGCCTGCAGTAGAATTGAATAGGAAGAGTCTGCTTTAAGAATAAGGTTTAAAGAGGTGCTGGATTTATTTCCATTAACTTTACGGGTGGTTAAAAATTCTAGGTTGTTTGGTTTAACAAAACGTTTTTTACCTGATTTTTAAACTTCAAATGAGTTTCCAGTGTTTACATTCTAGCTACACCAAAAATAATGAGCTCACTTGCAGGTGTCTGCTGATAGCTGGGCATGAGAAGATTGTGAGTTATTTGTGCAGAAAGGCTATGTGTCCTGGACTATGAAGAAAGGCAGACGTATAGCTTATCTGCTTTGTTCTTTTGCTTTTCTCTGTTCTTGCTAGCCTGACTTCTTTTCTGTAGTTGGGATCCCAAATTTATTTTGAGTTTATTTTTGTTATTGTGTAACACAGAGGTCCTGTTTCATTCTTTTTTATATGGACGTCCAGTTTTTTCAGAATCATTAACTGAAAAGACTGGCCATTCCTCATTTTGTCTTTTAGGTGTTCTTTGGAAAACTGTGTTGACTACATCGACATTTGCATTTAGTTTGTGGCTTCCTAGTTAGATTCACAGGTGCATGGTTGTATTTTTATGCCACTACCGTATTGTTTGGATAAGCATAGCTTTTGCAAGTAATTTGAAATCAGGGAGTGTGAGGCCTCCAACCAAGTTTATATTTCCTAGGATTGTTTTTCATATTCCAGGTCTTTGATGGTTCCATGTGAATTTTAGCATTGTATGTTTATGTTTCTTTAAAATTTTGGTTCATGCTACCTGTCAAAGTTTAGGGAATATATTGGGACATTGAGATATTTGGATACCTTGCGTAGGAGAAAATCAGGGTGTTTGACATGTCTATGACTACATTCCATTTATATTTCTTTGTGGTTTAAACATTTAGTATCCTTGTTTGTAGTATATTGAAAAAGACATGACCATATTGTTAAGCATAGCCATCCTGACATGGAGTAGAAGATCAGAATTCATTCCTCCCCTGTAAGTGTATCTGTGTCACCATTGCTGATCCCTGCCCATGTACTCTCATCCACCTACCCTGTGGTGACCACTATTGTACTTTCACCTTCAGGTAGGTAAGTTTTTCAGCTCCCAGCTGAATGAGATCATGCAGTGTTTGGCTTTCTCTGCCTGTCTCATTTCATTTAACATAATGTCCTCCAGGTTCAGCCATGATGCTGGAAATGATATGATGTCATGAATTTTGAGGGCTGAAAAGTATACCCGTGTGTCTATATACTGGAGATTCTTCATCCCTTTATCTGCTGACGGACAGGTAGTTTGATTCCAGTTTTTGGCTATTGTCTATAGTGGATCAAGAAACGGGAAAGAAGTTTTATCTCCAGTATGCTAATTTCATTTGCTTTGAATTTATACCCACCGGTGGGATTACTACATTAAATGAGAGGTTCATTTTAATTTTTTCAGAAACCTTTTCCTATTTTTCATACTGTGCATCCTAATTAAAATTCCACCCAACAGTGGATGTTAGAGTATCCCTTTCCCCCAGCCCTCACCAGCCATTGCCAAATAAATAAATAAATAATAAAATTTTTAAAAAGTCTTTCTTCTTGGAAACATTCGTTCCAGTTTGAGTGAGATGGCATCTGAGTGTGGTTTTCACCTACATTTTTGAGATGTCTAGTGATGTTGAAAACCCATTCTTTTATCTGTTAGTACATTTTTATATCTTCTTTTTTTAAATGACTATTCAGGTTATTTGTCTAATTTTGGTTGGATTATTGGTTTTGTGTGTTTTCCTACTTTGTAGTGTTAGGTTCTGGCAAATGTTCAATATAAATGTTCTTCCCATGTGTAATCCTTATAATATTCTCCCAGATTGTGGGATGTCTTCTGTTTTGCTTCCTTGTTTTCCTTCCTGTGAAGAAGCTTTCAGTATTCTGTGTTCCCACGTTAGTTTTTCCTTCTATTAGCAGTGATCTTGCGTCCAACCAAAAGAAAAGTAATTTCGACCCATTCTCTTGGCAAGGAATATTTTTCTCCTATCTTTTCCTAATCTTTTTTTTTTCCTTTTTGCAACCTGTCAGCATAGATTGAGGTTTCCTTAAACTAATGCTCACCTTATGTTTTTCTCTTGGAGATTTATGCTTTCAAGTCTTGTTTTTATATGAATATCTTCAATTTATTTTGAGTTGATTTTTGTGCATTTTGTAACATACGGTTTATTTTCTTTCTTTTCTATATGGACTTCCGATCTTTTTGAAATAATTTAGTACACAGACCTGGCATTCTCCATTTTGCATCTTTGTTGTCCTCTGAGAATATGTTGGCTATAAATATGCATTCATTTTTTAGCTGCCTAATTTTGTCAGTTGGCAATATTGGTCTCTGTCTATGCCACTTAGAATGGCTAAAAAGAAGAAAAAACCCTGATATGTAGAATCCCACGATCATATTGATATGAAAACTAAACAAATACGGAAGTGTGTGCATTATGAGTCCATCTATAATGATAAATTGTTGTAAATAAAATACATATCAAAAGGTGATGTTGAAAGAACAGTGATTGACCATGAATATTCAGTTAGCATCCTTCCAACAACTGGCCAAACCCAAACTGGGCTGCTGTGTGGATTCATGTGTACAAGGAGTAGTGAAGGGAAATATCACTTAGATGAGAATAGAGGCATGGATTTCAACCTCTTTCCTCATTTGACTGAAAACAGGTACAGGTTCTAGACTCACTAAATGGAAAACTTTTAAAATAAGAATATTCTTTCTAGCAGATTTAATATTGCCACAAAATGGCAATAAACTAATTTTCTTCATCTTATATCATAATGCTCTGGTATAATTAAATTGGAAATAAAATGCACATTTCAAAAAGATCTGTTAGAGGCAGAAAACATAGTTAAAACTCTTCTACTTTTACATTATAAGAAATGTATTATTTTCCATTTGGAGGGAAAAAACAGAATTCTATTACCTACATGGATCACTTGCATGACTGTAAAATTAAGGAAAGAAAAAAATATTGGTAGTATCCAGAGATACTAGAGCTGTTTACATGTTTAAACCAGTGCTTGCCTTTTATTTTAAAGGCAATGCATTCACATACTTCATTTTCATAATTCATTTTTAATGTTCAGGTCCATGGCTGGTTCTTGGTTGGCAGATCTTGACTCTGGTGACATTTTATTGCATATATTATATATGTATAATATATATATATAGAAATTGTATATATATAATATGTATGTAGAAATTTATGTATTATAACTAATATATGCAGTAAAATGTCACCATATATGTATGTGTTGTCATCAGATGAATTTACCATCTGTTCCATACTTCTTGTAGCAATTGGTCGGTAATGTAAGCATTTGTTGGTATTGGTTTAAGTTCGTGTTTTTTATTAACCTTTTTATTGCTGTAGGCATTGTATGCAAAAACGAAAGAGAGTTACTGAGTGGCACCATTTTTAATTACATAGTTTTATTTTTTATGTGTCTATACTAGTGTATAACAAAATAAAGGCAAATATAAGAGCAAAAAAATCCTCACAAGTAAGACACAAGCCATGAATTTTATTATATCAAGAAAGTTTCCAGATATTTCTATTTTGCTGAGACTTCTTTTTTTCTTCTTACTCATGAAAGGTTGTTGAATTTTTTTGAATGCTTTTTCATCATCGAGATGATCACATGATTTTTATCATTTAGTCTGTTGTGTTACATTGCCTTGACGACTGCTTTTTTTGTTTTTGAAGAAGGCCATTTATTTCCAATATATAGAATGTTTTTTCTTTGTTTGTGTTTTTGATGAAATCTCGGTCTGTCACCCAGGCTGGAGTGCCTTGGCATGATCTCAGCTTACTACAACTTCTGCCTCCTGGGTTGAAGCAATTATCCTGCCTCAGCCTCCCTGGTAACTGGGATTACAGGTATGCACCACTACACCCAGCTACTAAAAATTTTTGTAGTTTTAGTAGAGACAGTGTTTCATCATGTTGACCAGGCTGGTCTAGAACTCCTGACCTCAAGCGATCCACCCGTCTCGGCAGAAATTTTGTCATCAAAAAGGTGTGTCAAGGAGACAGTGAAAGTAGCCTCAAGGATGTGGGGCAAAAGGCTTTGTTCAACACTGTTACAATGCTTATGTAAATAAGCAAAACATCTTTTAAAATCCTTGTAAATTCTGGCTGGGTGTCATGGCTCACACCTATAATCCCAGCACTTTGGGAGGCCGAGGCGGGTGGATCATCTGAGGTCAGGAGTTCGAGACTAGCCTGGCCAACATGGCGAAACCCCATCTCTACTAAAAATACAAAAATTAGCCGGATGTGGTGGTGTGTGCCTGTAATTCCAGTTACTTGGGAGGCTGAGGCAGGTGAATCACTTGAACCTGGGAGGCAGAGGTTGCAGTGAGCTGAGATTGTGCCTCCGCACCCCAGCCTGGGCAATAGAGTGAAAATCCATCTCAAAACAAAGAAAAAGAAAAAGAAATCCTTGTAAATTCTTCATAATGTTACAAATTTAGAGACAGTATTTACAATAAATTGGGAAGGCTGGAGAAAGAACCTTACTCTACAGTAAATCTTTGCATAAAGGAAGAGAACTGATAGACGTGGCAGTGGGTTTATAGGCCCATCTGCACTTGCAGCTGACGGTGGAGATGAAGGAGGCCACCAGCTGAACTCTGGGTTGTGGAATCTGACCCCAGATGGTCAGGGGCACTGTCCCGCCAATGTTCGACAGGAGGTTCTCAGCGTCAGCACTGGCTGAGGCTCCTCAACATCCACAGGGGTTCTCTCTCCCTTGTTCTGGCCATTGCTGAAGAGCCAGCCGGAGCACTGGATCACCGGCTCCACAATCTGGTGTCAATCGGGCCTGTGGGTCACCACATCCCTCGTGTTGTCCTCAGACGTCGTTACCAGTGTCTGGCTGAAGGCCAGGGCCAGGTTCTGGGGCTCCATCTCATTCTCAGAATAGGCAGGGACGATCTTAAGATGGCCCGTGAGAAATCTGAGCATTTCACAGCAGTGTCCTGGGAAACCCCAGCTCAGCATCCACACCATCTTCAGTGTGATTGGCCCTGATGAAGTTGTATTGGTCATCTGTTGAAAGAGGCTGGGGCAGGCCGGGCGCGGTGGCTCAAGCCTGTAATCCCAGCACTTTGGGAGGCCGAAACGGGCGGATCACGAGGTCAGGAGATCGAGACCATCCTGGCTAACACGGTGAAACCCCATCTCTACTAAAAAATACAAAAGACTAGCTGGGCGAGGTGGCGGGCGCCTGTAGTCCCAGCTACTTGGGAGGCTGAGGCAGGAGAATGGCAGGAACCCAGGGGGCGGAGCTTGCAGTGAGCTGAGATCCGGCCACTGCACTCCAGCCTGGGCAACAGAGCGAGACTCTGTCTCAAAAAAAAAAACAAAAGAGGCTGGGGCAGCTTTCAGAAGGACTTGGGCAGCCTGCTGATTGCAATTAGGCAGTGCTTGCCCTGCAGGTTGATGTCACCAGGCTGGAGGTTGAGCTGCTCCTGCAGGCTGGACAGCACTGCATTGTTTTCAGGCACTGGATAAATGCCCCTGTGCCTCCATGATGTGACAGCATGCAGCCACCATCAAGGGGACACTCCAGTTTTCCATGACTGGCTGTCGCCCTTCCAGCAGACCCCAAACACTTCAGAGCTGCCTCCTTCTTCTTCATGATGAGGTTGATGCCCCAGGGGTATTGGGGGCTGCAGCACAGTCATTCTTGCTCCCTGCTGGCAGGTCCTGAGCCTCAAGGCCACTAGTTTCCTCTGCTTGAGGAACTCAGACTGGAAACCCACCCTCCCCTTCTCTCCAGGCCACATGAGCCTTTGGGGAAGGAATCAGCGTTGGGCCCGGAGCTGTGGCTAACTTTGCAGTAATCATTAAGCTTCTTGCTCATTGGAGCTTGGCTGGCACCACAGGGGTCCTTGCCCTCAGCCCAGCTGTTCTCTGGGATTGCTCTCATTCAGCCCAGCATGGCATCCCAGTCCTCAGCCTGCATCTGTGGTGGCTCCTAACTGGCCTTCTTGCCTCCAGTGTGGGCCCTCTCCAGGTCACTCCCAGGAAGCCACATGGATATTTTAAATGTGTAACTGCCTCCAGGAAGAGCCCCCGAGAGCTTTCAGTTGTCCTTAAGATGAACACCAAGCCCTTTTCTGTCCCTACAAGGCCCTGGAAAGGCTGGCCTCTGTCTTCCTCTTGGGCCTTAGTTCCAAGAGAATCAGCCTGGCCTTGCTCCTCATTTTCCATGAGCCCCAGTGGCCATTTTCAAGTGATCTGCCAACCCAGGGTCATTGTAGGATGGTTTCATCAGAATTCCAAGCATAACTTTATCAGATCCACCCCATGGCAAAGACCACTTGTCTTCTTAACCTTCTTTTCATGAATTTTTTTTTTTTTTTTGAGACAGAGTCTGGCTCTGTTGCCCAGGCTGGAGTGCAGTGGCCGGATCTCAGTTCACTGCAAGCCCCACCCCCCGGGTTCCCGCCATCCTCCTGCCTCAGCCTCCTGAGTAGCTGGGACTATAGGCACCCGCCACCTCGCCCGGCTAGTTTTTTGTATTTGTTTTTTTTAGTAGAGATGGGGTTTCACCGTGTTAGCCAGGATGGTTTCGATCTCCTGACCTAGTGATCCGCCCGTCTTAGCCTCCCAAAGTGCTGGAATTACAGGCTTGAGCCACCACGCCCGGTCTCTTTTCATGAATTTTTAAACCTGCCCCTCACCCCAGGAAGTTCTTCCTGGCATCTACCCTCTATCTTTCTTGCTGCAGCCTATGCTGCCTCTCCCCCAGCTGCCTTTTAAGTGTTCTATCAGCCTTGCATTCCTCAAATGATCATTTTGTATTATAATTTTAAAATGTTGTTAAATTTTGTTAACTAAATACTTTATTGAGGCTTTTATGCCTGTGTTTATCAGCAGTGTTGATCTGTAGTTTTCTGTTCCTTCATGTTCTTGTCTGGTTGGGCTTCAGAGAAATTCTGACCCTGTAAAACTACTTGGGAAATGTTCCCTTCTCTTGTATTTTTAGAGAACGATGATGTATAATTTTATTATTTCTACTTCAAATGTTTGGCATGATTTGTCTGTGAAATCGCCTAGGTCTGAAGTTTTTGTTTTTTGGAAGCCTTTCAACTGAAACTATCAAAATTTTAGTTGCAATGGGGTCGTTCATGTTATCAATTTATTTTAAAAAGCAAACTAGAGATGTAAACCCTTATTTCACAATTTTGTCATAATTTACTTTCCAATAAGACATGCCCTGGAAGACGTAGTTTAAAGCAGTGGGAACACCAGATGCTGGGTGTCTTCCAGGTCGGAGCAAAGATGCATCCACCCCAGGGCAGGAGTATTCCTTGTTCTTTCAGGCAGCGTGGACCAAATACTCCAGTTATATCCAAGATGTGCTCCTGGATGGACGCCTTCAGAGGACCCTGCAGAGAGATGCAGCGAGGCTGTGGGCAGGTGCTGGCACGTAGTGCCTGATACCTGGTGCCTCACACACAGCAGCCTTTGGGAAGGCTGCTGGGGAAGACGTGCACACAGAACCAACCTGTAGGGACAGTGCCCTGTCTCTGAGCAGTGCCTGAACAAGAGTCTTTGCTTAGAACTTCTCCTACTATCTCATAAAAAGCTGCACACAGCAAGGGTAGCAGCCATGCAATACCCATGTCCTTTCCCTCTCATATCCCCAGAGCAAATCACCCCTCAATTTGTCCTTGGAGGACTGGAGGAGACTGCCCATCACCACAGAGCTGTGCAAGGTCCACTGTCCTGAGCACCACTCTCACCACTGTGGTTTACTTACAGGCAGGAAGGAGATGGAAAAGTCAAACTTACAGTCTTCAGCTTGAAGCTTATAAACCAACTTCATCATTGGGCCACTGAACATTACATTGACCAAACAAACAAAAACAGGGCAAATAAACTGCAAATTATCTTGCTTTGATTGTTTCTTAAGAAATCGAGAGGCCGGGCGCGGTGGCTCAAGCCTGTAATCCCAGCACTTTGGGAGGCCGAGACGGGCAGATCACGAGGTCAAGAGATCGAGACCATCCTGGCTAATACGGTGAAACCCTGTCTCTACTTAAAAATACAAAAAAAACTAGCCGGGCGACGAGGCGGGCGCCTGTAGTCCCAGCTACTCGGGAGGCTGAGGCAGGAGAATGGCGTAAACTCGGGAGGCGGAGCTTGCAGTGAGCTGAGATCCGGCCACTGCACTCCAGCCTGGGTGGCAGAGCGAGACTCCGTCTCAAAAAAAAAAAAAAAAAAAGAAATCGAGAGAGTGATTTAAAGGTGGAATCACCGTGAGAAAGCACCTAGCCTCTCTCAGGTGACAAACCTCCCTACCCAGGATTGAGAAACTCCATCACGATGCTGTATTCCACAGGATCCACATGCCCCTGTAAGAAGCAGAGGTTTCAGCCAACGAGGACACCATCCAAGCTGCCGAAAATGCTCTCTACCAGCCATGGAAGATGGTATGCAGATCCTGAAACAGTGTGCGGTGAGGCTGCAGGCAGGCCCAGCACCTGGCTCTAGTCCTGCACTGCCTGCTGCCCAGCTGCCTCCGAGGAGGCCACTCCCTGGCTGAGACCCATGGGATCAGCCCTGTGCCCAAAGGAACCCTGGTGTGATGGTGCCAATGAGAAGAGAAGCTTTGGATTGTTCCAGTGTGGTACATGGCATACCAAGCAGCGTCGCTTTAGACTTGGGCCAGTTAAGTCAGTCAGTCTCTTAATAAAATACATTTTGTGTGTGTGTGACAGAAGACTAAGGAAAAATAAATAAAACAAAAACAATGAAGAAAACAAAAAAATTAAAATTAAAATAAACAAACTACATATTTTTTGAGACAGGGTCTCACTCTGTTGCCCTGGCAGGAGTGCAGTGGTGCAATCATGGCTTACTGCAGCCTTGACCTCAGTGTCTGGAAGATGCAGGACCCCAGTCAGGGTTTGAGCCTGCAGGGGGAACATGCAGCTAACCAAGTCACAGGGTGGTCAAGGCACTCTCTGTCAGGACGAAGGAAAAGCTGGGGGGATGAAATGGGGGATCAAATACTGTAAATTAAGCAGGGGACACATGCCCTGGTTAGAGCCCATGGGACTGACCCTTCCAGGCTGGAGCAGAGGAGGTCCTGGCCAAGGCACTCCACATATGGGCCTGTGACCCCAGAGGCAAACCTGCTACCCGGGCACATTTTTCTCCTGGTGGGTCCCCTCACTCGATCTTGCTAATGCTATCAACACCCTGAGCCCAGAGAAATATATTCAAGTACAGCTCTGGCCCAAGTGTGGTTGCAGATCTTTCTTGACTGTCTTCACACAAAAGAGTAAAGTAAGCAAATTACAAATCAAAGAAATTCTGAACCCATGGCCTTCATCTGAGTGAGACTCTGGCGGTCAGAAGGAAAGTCTCAAGCATTCAGACTGTGGCAGGAACCCAGTCGTGGTATCAGCAGCTAAACCCAAGAGCAAGAGGCTTGACCACTATTTGCAGAACTCTCGGGTAGGTAGGAAACAACGTCAGAGTTTCCAAAATGGAAATCAGAAACCCAATTCCAGGACTTGGTGACTGCAGTACTTCCTGCCTGTCACTGTCTGGGGCAGCTCAGATGTACGGTCCAGAATGAACACACCAAGAGCATGAGGCGGCAAGCCCCTGCTGCTGCTGCCACTGCTGGCACCGTCAGGGCAGACCAGGTTTGCTGTCCAGGCCAGGTGTGGACCAGCTGTGCCTACCTTCCCCTAAATGGACCTGTGATGTGTGTCCTTTCAAAACGTTCCCATGGCAGTGTGCTCCTTGCATGGCTTTGCTCCTGGGACACATCCTAAAGGATCCCCTGCACACTGCCAAGGGCTTCTGGAGCATGACCTGTCTTTACTGCTTCTGAGCCTCAGGACTCAGGGCTAATGCAGGTCCTCTAGTTGAAGCGGCCTTGATGGAAATATGTAGACACAAATATGGCTCAAGAAGCATGAGTACAGTAGTACAGAGTACAGGAGTACAGTAGATGCTACAGTTATAGGGCTCGCTCATTCCTAATAATTGTGATTTGTGCCTCCTCAGAGAGAAACACAGGCAGCACTGCCCTCGGGGGAGTGCTGGCCCTGGCAGAATGCAGCAGCCACAAAGGATCTAGCCAGAAGATGCCCCACCTGCCCAGCACTACCAGGCTGCCCAAGGGGGGCAGGCGTGGGAAGAGCCCTACACGGAGCAGCACCTAGGATGGGGCAGAGACTTGTCACATCACTGTCCCCAGCAAAGGCTACATGTTGTCTCCTTCAGTTGATGACACACCTTTCTGAGATGCAGAGCATCCAGGTCAGACATTCTCTACCATTTTTTTTATTATATTAAGGCACTAACTTAGAATGAGGTTTTTGTGCCATTCCTGGTCGTGCCACAGCTGAACTAACCAGGTCCCTTCACCGTGGGTCAACTTTCTGGCCCTGATTTGGGTTCTGAGAAAAGGCATCTGGATTGGCAAGTCTTTTATAAAGACGTCAGCAAAGCTTCACTTGAAGTGAAAGTGAGAGGTTTTCTACCAAGACCATTGATTGACGGTCAGGCAAGAGGGGCAGGGTGGCCATGTGTGTGCACAGAGGGCAAATACTGTCTTCCAGGTTTCTGTGGAAGGCTGGGTGTGTTGTGACGTTCTGTGGGTCGGGAATGCTGTGCAGGACACAGTAACACTTTTTCCCCCTTCTAAAATGTCCTGACCTTACACATTTGACCCACAGCTTTAGGGATTTCATGGACAAGCCCCATCCACTGACTTCAGATTTAAACACTCTACTTCTAGGCTCTTCTTTTTAGCCAGCATCACCCATCAATAGAGAAGCCCTCAAAATTGCAAATTCAGTTGAAAACCCTGACTGCTTTCCTAGAATTTAGGAAATCTATACACTGAACACTTGGCTTTGAAGAAACAGTTTTCTCTGTGTCAAGTTACTTCTGTGGCAGCTCCTTAAGTATGTACCATCCCGCTGCACCCAACCCCATGCCAGCAGGGCAGGCTGGCACCCCACCGCTGTCCATGCAGGCTCTGGGGGTGACACGTGCTTCCTGCAGGCAGAGCTAAGCAGCATGACATACAGAGGTCTTGGTTTTATACAGAACCTTTAATTGCAAAGAACTTGAAAGCAGCCATGCTGGGGGTGGCAGTGGAGAACCCACCACACCCTCCCCTCAGTATTCTTCACCTTCTTCGGCCTCAGCTTCCACGGAATCCACGCCCACCTCTTCATAATCCTTCTCCAGAGCTGCCAGATCCTCACGGGCTTCGGAGAACTCCCCCTCCTCCATGCCTTCTCCCACGTACCAGTGCACAAAGGCCCGCTTGGCATACATGAGATCGAACTTATGGTCCAGGCGAGCCCAGGCCTCCGCGATGGCCGTGGTGTTGCTCAGCATGCACACAGCCCGCTGCACCTTGGCCAGGTCTCCCCCAGGGACCACCGTAGGGGGCTGGTAGTTAATGCCCACCTGCCGGAGAAGGGGAAGAAAGCAGTCTGTGAAGCTTATATCAAACCTAGAAATGGTGGCTACTTTTCCTCAAACAGAAGACACCCTGTAGCTGAACAGGAGAATTCTGAGTTCACCCCACAAATGTCACTAAGCCCTTCTCTGTGCCAGGCAGGGTGACAGTTTTAGATAACATATGTTTCCCAGGCTGGCCTCAAACTCCTGGGCTCAATCGATCCACTCGCCCCAGCCTCCCAAAGTGCTAGGATTACAGGCATGAGGCAGCATGCCCAGCTTTTTTGTTGTTGTTGTTGTGTTGTTGTTGTTGTTGTTGTTAGAATAAAGTATTTTCTAAAGGATTTCTGTGCCCCTTTCTTAGGTAGTAGAATTCATGTGGAAAAGGCAGGTTGAACTTAGTAGGAATTTTATGGGCATTTTGGGGAATCTTGTAGGTGGTGTATACATTTATTTTAACTTGGGCATTACTATAAACTGCTTCACTACATCCTCCACTCCACTGTCTCATGAACAGTTTGATTTAAAAAAGAATGATATTTTGTGATGAAAACAGCAACAGTTACAGTGGCTCACACCCATTATCCCAGCTCTTTGGGAGGCCAAGACATCCATTGCTTGAACTGAGGAGTTCAAGACCAGCCTGGGCAACATGGCATGACCCTGTCTCTACCAAAAATACAAAAAATTAGCTGAGCATGATCTCATGCACCTGTGGTCCCAGATACTCAGGAGGCTGAGGTGGCAGGATCGCCTGAGCCTGCAGGGCAGAGGTTCCAATGAGCTGAGATCTCACCACTGCCTGGGTGACAGAGCAAGACCCTGTCTCCAAAAAATAAAAAATAAAAGGTCAGGCGTGGTGGATCACGCCTGTAATCCCAACACTTTGGGAGGCTGAGGTGGGCAGATCACAAGGTCAGGAGATTGAGACCATACTGGCTAACACGGTGAAACCCCATCTCTACTAAAAATACAAAAATAAAATTAGCCAGGCGTGGTGGTGGGCGCCTGTAGTCGCAGCTACTAGGGAGGCTGAGGTGGGAGAATGACATGAACCCAGGAGGAGGAGCTTGCAGTGAACCAAGATCGCTCCACTGCACTCCAGCCTGGGTGACAGAGTGAGACTCCGTCTCAAAAAAAAAAAAAAAAAAAAAAAAACCCTGTAATGTCTCTATTTCTCTTTTGGGAAGTCTAGTAATTTTGCCCTGAGTTTGCCTCAGACACAAAATCTGTCCCCACCTTCCACTACAAAAGTAACCTTGCTGTCCTCTTTCACCTTTATCACTAGTTGGTTACTAAATCTTGCGGCATTTCTCTGTTGAGCCTTTGCATCCTTGTGCTGTGCTTTCCCTGCTGCCTCTGGCTTAGACCCCCACCACCTCTGTCGGGAGAGAACACTGCAGTCAGCTCTGACTGGGATTTCCTACTGTGAGTATCTCTTCCTCTCCTTCAGGGGTTAGCACAGCTGCTGGACTAGCCACCTAATTTTGTAAGTTCTTGTCTGAACATAGCCACCATAGCCACCACACCCCTTCATTTGTAGATTGATTTTGATATGCAACAGCAGAGTGGGGTAGGCGTGACAGAGGTCGTGTGACCTGTAAGGCCTAGAATTTTTATGGTCTTTTTTTTCTTTTTTTTTTGAGACAGAGTCTTGTACTGTCACCTAGGTTGGAGTACAGTGAGGTGATATCTTCTCACTGCAACCTCCACCTCCTGGGTCCCAGTGATTCTCCTGTCTCAGCCTCCTGAGTAGCTGGGATTACAGGCGCCCACCACCATACCTGGCTAAATTTTGTATTTTTAGTAGAGACGGAGTTTTGCCCTGTTGGCCAGGCTGGTGTCAAACTCCTGACCTCAGGTGATCCACCTCCCTCGGCCTCCCAAAGTGCTGGATTAAAGGCATGGGTCCCCATGCCCAACCAATTTTTGTATTTTTAGTGGAGAGCTGTGATCACCACACTGCACTTCAGCCTGGTTGACAGAGTGGGATTCTGTCTGAAAAAAGTAAATAAATAGGGTCGAGCACAGTGGCTCATGCCCATAATCCCAGCATTTTGGGAGCTAAGGCGATCAGATCACTTAAGGCCAGGAATCTGAGACCAGTCTGGCCAACATGGTGAAATCCCTTTACTAAATACACAAAAATTAGCTGGGTGCGGTGGTGCATGCCTGTGATCCCAGCTACTCAGGAGGGTGAGGTGAGAGAATCACTTGAGCTTGGGAGGCAGAGGTTGCAGTGAGCCGAGATCACACCACTGCACTCCAGCCTTCTCAACAACAATACAACAAAATAAGTAAAGCTCATCACAGATATATAGTGTAATGACTCAGAGAGTTCAAAAGACATCGCTGGGCCAGGCATGGTGGCTCACGCCTCTAACCCCAGCACTTTGGGTGGCCGAGGTGGGTGGATCACCTGAGGTCAGGAGTTCAAGACCAGCCTGGCCAACATGGCAAAACCCTGTTTCTACTAAAAACATAAAAAGTAACCAGGTGTGGTGGTGGGTGCCTGTAATTCCAGCTACTTGGGAAGCTGATGGAGACTGCAGTGAGCTCAGATCACACCACTGCACTCCAGTCTGGGCGACAAAGCTAGACTCTGCCTCATAAAAAGACATCACTGAATTAATTATCACTCTGGTTCACTAATTTATGCCCACACGCCTAGCCCATGGAACGGGGGTAGTCTCCTCAAAGGATGCGGGCCTTCAGGGGCAGCATTACTCTGTGTCTGTTGCTTGCTGAAAGATACAAGAACTCCACATTACCCAGTCATACCTTAAATCCAGTTGGGCACCAATCCACAAACTGGATGGTGCGCTTGGTTTTGATGGTGGCGATGGCCGCGTTGACATCTTTTGGGACCACATCCCCCCTGTATAACATGCAGCATGCCATGTACTTGCCATGGCGAGGGTCACACTTGACCATCTGATTGGCTGGCTCGAAGCAGGCATTGGTGATCTCGGCCACAGACAGCTGCTCGTGGTAAGCCTTCTCGGCTGAGATGACTGGGGCGTAGGTGGCCAGGGGGAAGTGGATGCGGGGATACGGCACTAGGTTGGTCTGGAATTCCGTCAAGTCCACATTCAAGGCCCCATCAAATCGCAGAGAGGCCGTGATGGAGGACACGATCTGCCCAATCAGACGGTTAAGGTTGGTGTACGTGGGACGCTCAATGTCCAGGTTGCGCCGACATATGTCATAGATGGCTTCATTGTCCACCATGAAGGCGCAGTCAGAATGTTCCAGGGTCGTGTGGGTGGTCAGGATGGAGTTGTAGGGTCCACCACGGCCGTGGAAACCTGGGGGGCTGGGTAAATGGCAAACTCTAGCTTGGACTTCTTGCCATAATCCACTGAGAGCCGCTCCATGAGCAGAGATGCAAACCCAGAGCCAGTGCCGCCCCCGAAGCTGTGGAAGATGAGGAAGCCCTGCAGTCCCGTGCACAGATCCGCCTGAGAGAAACCAGACAACATGAGCCAATGCCCGTGGAAGCCACGCCACCAACCTCCACCAAGCCAGGGCCACTTCTCTTTGCCTCTGAAGACTTGATATGGATTCAAATCATCCATAATAAACACACAGTACACTTTGAAGCAAAGAAAAGCAGACAAAGATCTACAGACAAATCACCATGCATGCTTCAGACTAAGACCATTGCAGACTCAATTGGACTCAAGATGCTGGTGTAAGTTTTTTTTTTTTTTTTTTGAGATAGAGTCTCACTCTGTTGCCCCAGCTGGAGTGCAATGCCATGAGCTCGGTTCAGTGCAACCTCTGTCTCCCGGGCTCAAGCCATTCTCCTGCCTCAGCTTCCTGAGTAGATGGGACTACAGGCAGGCACCACCATGCCTCACTAATTTGTGTATTTTGAGTAAAGACAGGGTCTCACCATGTTGGCCAGGCTGGTCTCAAACTCTTGACTTCAGGTGACTGCCCCCTTGGTCTCCCAAAGTGTTGGGATTACAGGCGTGAGTCACCAGATCCAGCCAAAGTGCTGGTCTAAGTTTTGACAAAATGACCTCCCCTTCACAATCCAGATCTACCTCCTGTGCAGGACAATGTCACATGAAGCTTCTCTTTTTACCAGTTTGCGGATCCGGTCCAGGACCAGGTCGACATCTATCCTTGCCGATGGTGTAATGGCCTCTAGCGTAATTATTGGCCGCATCTTCCTTCCCGGTGATCAGCTGCTCTGGGTGGAAGAGCTGCCTGTAGGTTCCTGTGCGCACTTCATCTACAAAAGAGACCAAATATACTGTGAATCTTTAAGGCCTATACTCACCAAGACGAACACATTCCAGGACTGTTCACTTCTACAAAGTACATGCTGTTCAAAGTACATGACCTACATGTTGTAGCTCAACAGTGGCAGTGTCTGGTAGAAAATGTCTCTGTGTGATAACCAAAGTGCAAATGTGTGATGATCAAACTGCAATTTATGACTCTAGGAAGTTAAACTCAGCTTGCAGTAAATGTCAGCACTACCAGTTCCCAGTGAGGGAAATAAGCTGTAGCACCCACACACAGGTAATTCTACAGGTAGTAATTCTTTCCTACATGTAAGCTAATCAAAGGCTGTAAGTTAAAACTCTTACAAACTGGGAAGTCACCAGGTCAATGTGACTTCTGCAGCAGTCCCATCAGGGCAACCTGTGGGCCTGGGCCCCACAGGCTTTCAGGTGACACTGTCATCTCATAGGGGCCACTGAAAGGGGCTGTCTCTTTGCAGTTCTTCTTGGAAACTACTTGGGCTGCTATCTGGAGGAAGCAAATGACTGTGCTGTACTTAACCTTCTATGCCTAAGATGCAGGTCAGACTCCCGTGCACCAGCATAAGAGAGTGCACAGCATTCAGGAGAGAACCAATGCCACTGTGCCCTGCAGGCAGGGCCACCTGAGCAGGGCTGAGGCAGCCAAAGGAATGTCTCCACAGCCCATCTTATTGCTGCCAAAGCAGCTTTCCCTGTAGGTCAGGTTTTCCTAAATGAGGAGCCGAGTCTCATAGACAC